>NC_044067.1:21257100-21494600 GCF_902167405.1 Gadus morhua | reverse complement strand
ACTACAGCCCAAATGAACCCCCGCTGAATAAGTAAGCCGAGTCCGGGTTGGTTGTCTGCACCGGCTACAGGTACGGGCGTCTGAACGACTGACTGTGTTGGAGTCTGTATTTTCTTTGGATGATAGAGCGAGGAAAATTGCACTCATCCTCCACCTTGCTGTGACGTCGCTCCGGGGCAAAGCGAATCCTCCACTGACTGTCACTCACGCGAGAGAAAGAGACTGCAATTACCGAGAGGACCTGCCTGTGAGTTAAAAGTGGAGCCACGGAGAGAGAGGGGGAGGGGGGGGGCAGCAGGGGAGGGAGTGAGAGAGAGAGAGCAGGAGAAAGAGAGCGACAGAGGGCGAGAGAAGGTGGAGAGGGGGAGAGATAGTTGAAGAGAGGGACAGATATCGCGAGAGAGAGAGAGAGAGAGAGAGAGAGAGAGAGAGAGAGAGAGAGAGAGAGAGAGAGAGAGAGAGAGAGAGAGAGAGAGAGAGAGAGAGAGAGAGAGAGAGAGAGAGAGAGAGAGAGAGAGGGGGGGGGGGGGGGGGGGGGGGGGGGTGGGTAGAGACTGAGAGATGGTGGAATAGAGAGGGAGAGATGTAGGAGAGAGAGAGGGAGCAAGGGAGAGAGGGGGGAGAGGGGGAGAGATTTCAGAGAGGGGGGAGAGATGGAGAGGGAGGGAGAGAGAGGAAGAGACGGTGGGAGAGAGATAGGGAGAGATGTCAAAGAGAGAGGGGGAGAGGTAGGGAGAGAGAGGGAGAGATAGGGGGAGAGATGGGGGGAGAGATGGTGGGAGAGGGGTCAACCCGGGGGTTCAGAGTGGGTAGGGTTTGAGAGGAACAGAGCCGGCTGTGGCCCTGCCAGCCGTATGCAGTGTGATTGTGGCGGAGGAGAAATCAGAGCTTACGGAATGAGGTGAGGTCACCACAGGTGTGTGATCTTATACCTGGGAGGGCACAATGCATGTGCCACTCGCAGGCCTTTTTGCCAACAGCATTTTTTTCGTCTCTGTGTTGACTTTCTTTGACACGCTTTTGTCTATTTGCTAGTTACACAAAGTTACATTACATTGTCTGGAAAAGGGACATTAATATATCTATATATAATATAATAATATATGTTAATACATGATATACAGTTAGTACATAAAACAATAGACACCCACACTGGGCAGAATATGGCTGTAAAATGTCTAACTCTGTGTCTATGTCTGTATGACCTTGTGTGTGTGTGTCTGTGTTAATGTGTAAGAGTGTCTGTCTGTGGGTGCGTGTAGGCATCTGTCTATTGGTGTAATTGTGTATGTGTGTGTCAGTGTGGTTGTTCGTATGTGAGTGCATGTGCATGCCCTTGTTTGTGTGTGTCTCTTGGTATCTGTGTGTTTGTGGGTGCATGTGCATGCCTGGTTTGGTGAATGTGTGTGTGTGTGTGTGTGTGTGTGTGTGTGTGTGTGTGTGTGTGTGTGTGTGTGTGTGTGTGTGTGTGTGTGTGTGTGTGTGTGTGTGTTTGTGTGTGTGTGTGTGTGTGTGCGTGTGTGTGTGTGTGCGTGTGTGTGTGTGTGTGTGTGCGTGTATTTGTGTTTGTGTGTGTGTGTGTGTGTGTGTGTGTGTGTGTGTGTGTGTGTTCAGGTAAGGCAGTGGTATTATCACCTATCTGGCCATGGGCACATCCATTGAAATCCAACCCCTCTGATCTGCTGTGGCCCATAAAAGCTCTGACACTCAACTTCGTTCCAGCGCTCTGATGCAATCAATCACAAGTGCAGCACAAGAGAACCCCCGGTATCACGTAGCAGTGCCACGCACAAGTATGTCAGCTGCCTATACAATAAGGCCCTAATGTGTGACCTCTCACCCGTGACTTATAGATCACAGATACACATGTTAACATAATCCTCTTCTAAAGATAACACCAGTCGGCAGCCTGCTCCGACATGGCGCGCTACTAAAGAAGTTGTCGCCTTATAGACCCCACCACCAGCTACTATAATATCTTGGTCGCATTCTTTATGAGAAGAAACAGATGAAACATGCCATGGCTTTGCTGTACTTGAAGTGGGATTGTATTTCATTGTACTTCATTGTATTTCTTTAACTCTTCGAATTGTTCTTGCTATATCTTTTTCCTGAATGGATATATTTGATGCTATCTATGCAGACTAAAGCTTAAAACCTCCTATCAGTATTGTGGTTCAGGCTCCTTGTCCTGCACCGTGACCTGAGTTAAGAATGCATTTGAAGTGCAGTCAACTATCTGTCAGCGGGTTAGCTCATCGTAGCGCTCAAAACAGCTTGCCGAGGACAGATCACGGCAGAACTGTCCTCCGCCGCCTCCTGGACAGTTCCCTGTATGTCAAGGCAGAGAAATGTGAATTTCATGAACCCTCAGTCTCCTTAATGGGATACATCATTGCCAAAGACTGCTTGCTTATGGATCCATCAAGGTCTCAGCAGTGACCTCCTGGCCAGTCCCGGGGACACGCAAGCAACTGCAGCGTTTCCTGGGGTTTGCCAATTCCTACCAGCGTTTCATCAGAGGTTTCAGCTCCATTACCCCTCCTCTCTCGGCTCTCACATCATCCAAGACATCCTTCCGCTGGACTGACGAAGCGCAAGGCGCCTTCAACACCCTCAAGACTCGCTTCTCCACTGCTCCCATCCTCCAGATCCCTGAACCTGAGCGTCAGTTCATTGTGGAGGTGGACGCATCCAGCGAGGGGGTGGGGGCAGTTTTGTCTCTGCGCTCCTCCGTCGACCAGAAGATCCACCCCTGCGCCATTTTCTCTCGCCGCCTAACTCCAACGGAGAGGAACTACGATGTTGGTAACAGGGAGCCTCTGGCGGTGAAACTTGGAGGAGTGGCGCTGCTGGCTAGAGGGAGCCAAGGTGCCATTCATTGTGTGGACTGATCATAGCAACCTGGAATATATTCGATCTGCCAAGAGACTGAATTCCAGACAGGCCCGCTGGTCACTGTTCTTTGACAGGTTAAACTTCACACTATCGACCCGGGTCTCGTAACATTAAACCAGATGCACTTTCCCGGCATTTTCCTGAGTGTCTTGATGAAACGGTTGAGCTCTCCACCATCATCCCGGCCTCCTGTCTCGTTGCCTCTGTCACTTGGGAGATAGAGGAGAGGGTGCGGGCTGCCACTGAGGACCAGCCTGGTCCTAGTTCCTGTCCCCCTGACCGGTTGTTTGTTCCAGCTCACCTCCGCTCCAGTAGGGGCATGCTTCCCGGCTCATCTGCATTCAGCGGACCCGAGAATTCCTGCAGCAGCGCTTCTGGTGGTCATCACTCGTGGAGGATGTCCAAGGCTATGTTAACAGCTGTCCTGTGTGGAACCAGAACAAGACCTCTCGTCGTCCACCAGTCGGCTTTCTGCACCCATTGCCTGTTCCTCATCGCCCATGGTCTCACATCTCCCTGGACTTTGTAACTGCCCTACCTACATCCAAAGGCCACACTGCCATCCTCACAGTTGTCGACCGTTTAAGCAAGATAGTCCACTTCATTAAAAAAAAAAAGGTGGAGAACCACAAGCTGGCTCCCAGGTTTGTTGGACCCTTTCCCATCGCTCGCATCATCAACCCAGAGGCAGTACGTCTTCGGCTTCCCCGGTCCATGAGGATCCACTCGACGTTCCACGTCTCCAGGATCAAGCCAGTCCAAGAGAGTCCTCTGGTTCCTCCCATGCCGCCTCCTCCGCCTCCTCAGCTCGTTGATGGCGGTCCTGTGTACGGTGTCAGGCGCCTTCCTCGCCCTCGCCGCCGTGGATATGAGATGCAGTATCTTGTGGATTGGGAGGGGTACGGTCTGGAGGAGCGCTCCTGGGTGCCGGCTCGGTTCATTGTGGACCCTCGGCTCATTTCGGACTTTCCCCGTCTGCATCCTGGCCAGCCTGCCCCGTCCTCACTTCCGCCTTCTGCGGGCCCATCTGCTGTTGGACCTTCTGATTAGGGATCGACCGATACCGATTTTTTAGGGCCGATACGATACCGATATTTTTTTCATCAGCCTTAGCCGATACGCCGATACCGATTTTTCTTGAGCTGATTTTTTCTTTTTTTTTTAATGAACATTTATTGAACTTCAATATAAAAAACAATGTTTAACAAATAGTAAAAACAGGTGAAGTAGAACAAGTAAGAACAAGTAGATGAACAATATTTAACCAATATTAAAAACAGGTGAGGTAGAACAAGTAAAAAAAATAAAAATAAAAAATAAAAATAAAAATCGGCGAAAATCAGCCGCGTATCGGCCGATACCGATACACGTGAAAAACGCGAATATCGGCCGATAATATCGGCCGACCGATATATCGGTCGATCCCTACTTCTGATTCTCTGGTTAGGGGTGGCATCGATCTGCTGCGGAGGACATGGACTCTGCTGCCTCTGAGGAATTTTAGGCTGAAGGCTGAACAGCCTTCAGCCTTCTCCCTGACCCCTCTGCCTGCTCGCCCCTTGTCTGTCTCCAGTAAGATTGGATTCCCGTTTTGGACAATAAAACAGTTGAACTGTTCCAACGCTGGTCTCGGTCTGGGCTGTTCTTGGGTCTAACCTCATGCCCCATTACACCATTACATGACAATCAATTAGTTCAAATGGATTTAAAGTCCATTTCGATTTCCTTTGCGTATTTATTTTCTTCAATTGTTTTTCTATAAACTATTGAGCTTATAAAATACAGTTTTTGTAAGGATTTTTTTGTTGATAACTTTGTCATCTTTTTAAGTTGATATGTGATTGTTCATAAGCATTGTCATTGTTTCGAGTTGATATTTTCCGAGAATAAACACCATTAATTAAAATTCAAATAAACTGAGCTAAATTGTAGACGACATGACGATATGTTGCTGACAAAGTCCTCCATGAGACAGTGGATTCAAGTCTCAAACCTCTGGTCGTTCTGGAGGACATGTGCTTGCTCTTTGTGTGTGTGTGTGTGTGTGTGTGTGTGTGTGTGTGTGTGTGTGTGTGTGTGTGTGTGGGGGTGTGCGTGTGTGCGTGTGTGAGTGTGTGTGTGTGTGTGTGTGTGTGTGTGTGTGTGTACCCTACTATGGCCAAACAAACACACACACACACACACGCCGAACCATGGAGGTGTTTCCAAAGGGTTATCCCAATGGATGGATGCTGGTTGAACTGGACGGCACGGCCTTACCTGCCGAACCAGAGCTGCTGAGTTGGGCCCAAGGGATCACTAGCTAGATCACATCACCAAACAAATGTTAACACATTTTCCGTTGGCCCGATGCCAGTGGTCCTGGATTCTCCCCAGCCCCCATCCTGCGGCCCACAGTCAAGGTGTCATCTTGCTCCTGGGGACGGACTGTGTTTCTGTAACTCTCCTCTCCTGTGGCTTGTGTTTCACCGTGTAGCTGGTGTCGGAGGTGGCGAGGCGCGGGTTTGAGGGATGTGACGCCTTATCGTCAGCTCAGGATCGGCTGAGCTGAGTAGGGGCAGCAACTGGACATTTTTTCCAGAGCAATTAGAATGCCGGAGTGAGGCTGTGTGTGCAGTAGGGCAGCTGGGGCCTCACACACTTACAAAGTTATGAAAATGGAGTTCTCACTCCTCCCCTAAATATAGCCCAGGGTGTATTGGTGGTGCATAAACATATGCTAGGACAACAACACTTTAGCTCCATCTGAGCTGCTCGCCCCTCGATCCCTCGCTCTCCTCCCCTCCCGTGTCCCATCGTCTCCTCATCAATGCATATTTTTGAACTGTATTTTTATGCTCTTCTCACATTCTGTCGTATTTATATTCTTGCGCTCTCACACTTTCCCATTTGCTAGGATTGGTGAGTGATGTAGTGTGTGTGTGTGTGTGTGTGTGTGTGTGTGTGTGTGTGTGTGTGTGTGTGTGTGTGTGTGTGCTTGTGTGTGTGTGTGCGTGTGTGTGTGTGTGTGTGTGTGTTAAGAAGGGCTGATTCTTCATACTTGGCCCAGGCTTTATGGACAATAAAGATCTGATTTCAAAGTCCAGCAGGGTGTAGGGCCTGGGTTTGGCTCAGCTCGGGCTGCCTGCTGGGTGGCTGGGCCGCCATGCAGACCCTGCTCCAGATGCTATCGGCCTATCGGCACACAATGCACTCAATAAGTTACAGCAGCCGCCCACAGCCAATGGGCTGCAGCCACCGCCGTCTGACTGCAGCTTATCCAGCAATGCAGTACTATATAGATACACACACACACACACACAAACACACAAACACACACACATTATCTCTCGCTCACACACACACACACATTATCTCTCTCACACACACACAGAGACAGACACAAACACACACACATTATCTCTCTCACATACTCACACATAAACACACGCACACAACTTATCTCACACACACAGGCACACACACAATTTCTCTCTTTCTCACTCATACACATACATATTCTCTATCTCTCAAATACATTCTCTCTCTCTCTCTCACACACACACACACACACACACACACACACACACACACACACACACACACACACACACACACACACACACACAACAAACACACACACACAAACACACACAAACACACACACACAAACACACAGGCACACACCACACACTCAATCCCCCTTGAGTTTAAAAGATCAAATCACTCAAGAGATACACGAAACAAAGTAAGGAAGGTGATGAAGATGGTGATGAAGATAGCGATGACGATGGTGATGGGTCCAGCCAGTTGTGTTCTTCTGGGAAGCTCTGCGCTGGCCTGTGTGTGACACTGAAGGAAGATGGATCTGCAGACCGCTGTGTGGTAATGACTCCAGGCCTGGGCGCTGCCTGTGTGTGATCCGGTAAGTCGGACCATATGATGACCGATGAGAGTCAGACCTGAGTATGGCTCTTTAGAGGAGGGAAGTCGTACATACATTTTTATATTGAAACATCAATCGGACTTGAACGATTTAAGAGGGATTTTTTTCCCGATTTAAAAAGCTGATAAGTGTGGAATCCAACGTTGAAGCAGTCAACGCACTCACCCCTGTACTGCCACACCCATCACACACACACATTCTCTCTCTCTCACACACCCATCACACACATGTTACACACACTCTTGTTCTTTCTCTCTTTCTTTCGTTCTCTCACTCTCCGTCTCTCTCTTTCTCTTTCTCTTTCTCTCTCTCTCTCTCTCTCTCTCTCTCTCTCTCTCTCTCTCTCTCTCTCTCTCTCTCTCTCTCTCTCTCTCTCTCTCTCTCTCTCTCTCTCTCTCTCTCTCTCTCTCTCTCTCTCTCTCTCTCTCTCTCTCTCTCTTCATCTGGGTGTGATAATGATTCTCACTCAGTCTGCCAGAATCTACCTCCGATCTCTGAATGTGACCCTGTCTCTCGCTCAACTCTGTTTCTCTCTCTCTCTGGCATACACAGACACACACACACATACACACACACACACAAATGCGTGCACGGACACACAAGCACACCGCTGCTTATGCCCTTTTTGTTTTCACTAAAAAGCGTCTAAAAGCCGGGGAAGGGTCTTGCCATGAAATGCATTCCCGTGCGATTATCATCGCCGATGATTAGAAATCCCATCAGACGTAATATTTTATATGCCGAGCTGAATTAAGTCCAAATCAAAAACACATGACGACCTCAACCTTAAAAAAAAAAGAAACAAACCACAGTCATCCTTGGAATCCCAGGAGAGAGGGAATGTTTATGGAATATCTCCCTAACTGGCACAACGCAGAGAGAGAGGGAGGGAGGGAGAGGAAGAGAAAGAAAAATGAGGGAGCGCCATCGTAGTATAAAATACCGATAGCAGAGGCAGCCTCAGCGCAGGATTTGACACGTCCAGATACATAAGGTCTGTGGCGGGGGTGCAACAGAGCCCAGTGATGTCAAACTGTCCTGTTACAGCAGGTAATGAGCACAGACCTGAGGAATAACATGTAAAGGAAAAACATGTTAACTATTATAATAATCTACTGCTTAGTAAGCAGACTCCCTTATAAATCATACTGCTGCTTAGTAACCAGACCTCCTAAGTAAACAAACTACTGCTTAGTAACCATACCTCCTTAGGAGCCAAACTACTGCTTAGTGACCTTACCTCCTTAGTAACCAAACTACTGCTTAGTGACCTGACCTCCTTGGTAACAAAACTACTGCTTAGTAACCAGACCTCCTAAGTAACCAAACTACTGCTTAGTAACCATACCTCCTTGGTAACCAAACTACTGCTTAGTGACCTGACCTCCTTAGTAACCAAACTACTGCTTAATAACCAGACCTCCTTAGTAACCAGACCGCCTTAGAAACCAAACGTCTGCTTAGTAGCCAGACCTCCTTAGTAACCAAACTACTGCTTAGTAACCAGACCTCCTTAGTAACCAAACTTCTGCTTAGTAACCAGACCTCCTTAGTAACCAAACTACTGCTTAGTAACCATACCTCCTTCCTTAGTAACCAAACTTCCTCAGTAACCAGACTTCCTTAGTAACCAAACTTCTTCAGGAACCAGACGTCCTTAGTAACCAGACTTCCTCAGGAACATCTCAACCAGACTGTGACTATGACTCTATTTATCACACCTATTCTACGTGGTAAATGACATGTTGCAAACAAAACCATTACTTAGACATCTCATCATATGTCTTTAAGGCAAGATTTAAATTAGTCATTATTGCATACATTAATGAGAACAATTGTATTTTAAGTGCAAAACATGTATTTGTTTAATCTATAAAATGAATGCACTCGCTCACACAGACATAAACACACACACAAACACGCGCACGTGCACACACACACACACACACACACACACACACACACACACACACACACAATCACACACACAGACAGACACTCACACACACACACTCCCACGGTGGCCTGACTACGCGACATGTCTTCCAGCATTGGAGCTGGTGGTTAGAAGTTGTGCTGCGGACCGGGGCAGAGGGCGGCAGTGGAAACAGACCTCTAACATAGCGGTTACTGAGCTGGAGATGGCCCTTGATGAACCCGGTGTAGCTGTGGTGACCCCAATCACTGCAGCAAACCATCCACTCAGCCATGTTCCTTCCATTGAATGGGTTCAAATGAATATGCATCATCCTGAACACAGACGTTTGAAGATGAGGAGGGTTTTAGAAGTAAAACTTTGATTTGGGCCCGACTGCAACCGACGACTTCATCAAGTTCATCGGGTGTCTCATCCAATAGCGTGTAGCGATAACATCTCAGCTCAAGCTTTTGATTATTAGATTAGATTCAGCCAAACTGTGGTGTGAGGGTTAGATTGAATATGGCCGTGTGAACGGATATCGTGGTGTGTATTTGTGTGTGTGTGTGTGGGTGAGAGAGGGCAGTGTGAGTGTGTGTGTTTGTGTGTTGGAGGTTTGGTGGAGGAACACCTGAGGAGCCTTCTACTCGTCACGTGTGAACAGTTCTCCTCTGTGACCTAAGCCCACATCATTCCAGTGTGTGTAGAGTTGACATTAAGCTCTGTTGCATTTGTCATTCAAAACAAAATAGGCTTTGACACTGAATATGAAAACATGGACATGAACACAGTGCGAGATGCCATGTCCAGTTACTGCACAACATGGGACGACATTATTCTGGAGCTCCATCCCAACACACACACGCACGCACGCACGCACGCACGCACGCACGCACGCACGCACGCACGCACGCACGCACGCACGCACGCACGCACGCACGCACGCACGCACGCACGCACGCACGCACGCACGCACGCACGCACGCACGCACGCACGCACGCACGCACGCACACACACACACACACACACACACACACACACACACACACACACACACAAACTCACTTCTGTATGTAGACGGCTTCATCAGTTACGGCGTAACAGTAACTTCATTAGAACAGATCTTATCGGATCTGCTCTCCATGCAGACCGCTCTGGGTATGGTCGAGTCCAGAGGGCTGCGGTGGGGCTGGAAGCCCAGCCGCCTTGCAGCTAGCGCACACACACACACACACACACACACACATACACATGCACACACACACACACACACAAACACTTACACTTACAAACACACACACACACACGCACACACACACACATACAGACTCACACACGGACACACTTACACACACACTTACACACAAGTATGTAGACTAGAACATAGACACACACACACACACACACACGTATGTAGGCTAGCATACACAAACACACACACACACACAATCACAAAGTGGCCTTCACACGCACTTACACACACATAAATTAATTAATATGTACACACACACACACAAACAGAGATCCATGTACCCACACACTTACATATATATGCACCTATAAACAAACACATGTGCATGCGTGCACACACACATTTTATAAACGTTTTATTTAGGTCCCGTTCCGTTTGGCGAAACCGTATAGGATTCGTGTGGACGCCTGAAATGCAAACGATGACGTCATTAGCCCCCCACTAGCTCGGTGACATCAGAGTTGCGTTGAATTTTTCTTTTTGCAGCATTAAATAGAGCCCCTTGATAAATTGAATTACTAACTGTAGATTAACAATTATTTCTGCTCAATTGAGAAGGTTGAATCTCCTCGTGACTGAATGTTTTTTACAGCGCGCAGGCTGTATGTGCGCAGGCTGTATGCGCGCAGGCTTGATGCGCTCCATTTTTTTCTGGGGAGAACCAGTGCCTTGAATATTTACTACAGCGTTTCTACAGCTCGATGCGGTTTCTCAATGAATCCATCTTTACGGAGATATTCTTGAACCGCCTAAAACAAAACCGGATCGATTTCGCCCGTTTCGGCTCCGTGTGGACGGGGCCTTAGTTTAGTTTTAAAGGTCCCATGGCATGCTACTTTATGGAAGCTTTAATATAGATACTAGTGGGCCCCAAACACAGTATTTTAAGTCGTTCCCGAAATTCAGCCGTAGTGCAGAATTACAGCCACTACGATCCAGTCGCACATTGAGCTTTCCCCAAGTGCGCCGTTTCGGTGTCTGTAGCTTTAATGCAAATGAGGAGGAGAGAGGTGGGTCAAGGGGGTGTGGCCTTGAGCAGCTTGCAGCCACGGTACCATGCGCTCTGTTTACAGTGGTGGCGAGGCGCACACAGCCTTTAGCCGTGTTCTGTAAATATTCTAGAACAAACGGGAGTCCTTGGAGCTCTATATCTAAATAATATCATATTATACATATATATATATATCATATAATATATATTATCACGGCCAAAAGCTGTGTGAGCCTCCAGACGATATTAGGAATCCCAAACGACCGCGTCAGGTTCTCCGACGTCTCTGATTCTTCCACATCCACATCAATCTGAAGTAGACTGAACCACGACATTGAAAGGGATTGTTGTCCGCGGGACCATCTAATCGGCAGTCGTCAGCGCTTAGGCACCACCGCCTCCTGCAGCGCCGAGTTGGTGGTCCCTCGGCAGCTGGAAGCGGGGCTCAAGAGGGAGACATTCGCGGCCAACAATCCATGTCGTGGTCCATGTTCTTCAGGGAGTCAAAGCCAAAGTTCCTATCCCCCAATTCATTCTTAACCATGGCTGAGATTACCCCCACTATGAGTCTCGTTGTGGAAATACCAGAGACGAGAGTCCGACGTGTTATGCGCCATAACACCAACAGCAGAACGGTTATCCAAATAACAAGTGTACACTTGCGTTACAGTCCTGGAGCTCTACATCTAAATAATATCATATAGATGACGACATATGGGACCATATTCCAAATCAGCGCGCTTGAGCCTCCGTTTTTACAAAGGCGAGCAGAACACCTAGTGCTCGATTTACACCGAACGTACGTTTTAACCACTGGGGGACCATAGGCAGGCTAGGGGAACTCATATTTATGTTAGAAAACCTCATAAAGTGAGATTTTCATGCCATGGGACCTTTAAATAAATGTTCATGCCAAGCGATGGGAATTTGTATCTGTTTTTCAATCCTTAATTCATACATTCTCTGCATGGGTGCTCCCCGTTGGAATCAAACCAATAACTCAGCATCTACTGCCGTGCCAGTTGGCCAGACGGGACCAATTAGATAGCTTGAAAGTGGTTGATTTAAAATAATGTTTAACCTTTAACTTCCCACCATCTAAAACATTGGATGCGTTTGAAAACAAACAGACATTGGTAACGAGTGGTTAAGAAGGGGTCACCATTTCTGAAATAAGTTTACATTTGAATAAACTCATTGACAATTGATTAAATGTCATGAATACATTTCGAATATTTATGTATAATTTGTGCCGATATAGCATAGTTTTGAGAACATCACTATCTTGCGAGTTCACATTCTGCTTAACTCTGCAGATCAATATGGCTTCACGAGGCTTCAGCTAACAGCATAAAGATCAATCAAATCAGCCCCGTTCCGTTTGTTGGCATACAGCGCCATCTAGTTTAAATATATGTAAATTACATGCCGGGATTTTATGAGCTCAAACGATTAAAATAATACACCTCCAGACAAATATCCATCTACTTAACCAAGACAAAAAATACACTTTGTCAAAATCGTCTTATTTAATTGGAAGAACTACGAAATAATATAAAATGCAGCAGGTGAGGTGGGGAGATGTAAAGCCCCTACTGGTTTGTGCTGCTTTTCCTCGGTTGCTCTCTCTCCAATTGGCCCGTTCATTGTTGGCCTTGGCCCTCATGAACCATCTCCCCTGTAAGACACAACCACAAACGCATGCACTATAATCATCATCAGTAGAATCTGTCCTACCGCTGACTAGTCTACTGGCTCAAAACCTTATGGAGATAAAATCATGCTTACAATGCATAAAGATATAGTACCGTTGCAATGAACATATAATGTACTAGAAAGCATATATTGGAACATGTATTAAGACAAAATACTAGGATAAAATATGATAAACAAGTCAGTGTGATATCAAAGAAATACTAAAAATAATAAATCGTGCACAGTGGCGGTTTTAGGCACGGGCGACCCGGGCAGACGCCCGGGGCGGCATATTTGCGGGGGGCGGCAAATCACATGGGGGGCGCCACGAGCAGTATAAAAAAAAATGCGTTGCGCAGCGGTTATCAATGAAGTACGACATAATATTGCGTGGGGAATAGGTATTTTGGTGCCCCCTCTGGCTGCAGGCGCACACTTGTTCGTATAGACGGAGAGAAACCCTCACCGAAGTCCGTTGGTTCATGATACCCCCCCCCCCCCCCCCCCCCCCCCCCCGTCAACAATCGCTGCCCGGGGCGGAAGTGGACCTAGGATCGCCACTGATCGTGCATACGTGCATTCGTGCGTGCGTGCATGCGTGCGTATGTGTGTGTGTGTGAGTGTGCACATTAACAGGGACTCTCTTAACCCCAGCACTGTACTCTATTACCTGGCTACGTACTTGGCCACATACTGGGAGTTAGCAACAAAGGCAAAACACAATCCCAATGGCATTCCACCCCACTGTGGATATCATGGGATGTGCTGTGAGCCAGTGACCATGTAACGTATTGGGGGGAGGGGAGCCACACACCTCCTGGAGACACTGATGTCATCGCTGCTGGGGGGGGGGGGGGGGGAGGGGCAGTCAGGTCCAGCTCTCTGTGGAACGCCTCCATCATGAGATTCTGCAGTGTGTTCAACAGCACGTCCTCACACACGTCGCTGAACTCAGCACACCTGGACAAACACACACACACACACACACCCACACACACACACACACGTTCAAACAGGCATCTTAAAGCCAAGGAAACAAAAGTAAATATAAAACTGAAGCAGTCTTGATATATATTAGTAGTCCACACATTGCCAATCCCAGCGGATGTCCTTCCCAACCTAAAGCCGAGTCGTGCTGTAAGAGGAGTTGCTGTTTATTTGTGACTTTGAGCATTAGTGCTTAGCTTAGCATTATTTTAATTGACGCTTTCGTCATTTTAGGAGCCTTTCACAGACAGTTTCAAGGCCTTGGTTCATTCTCAAGTGGTGTTGAGTACTGATAAAAAATTCCAGATGGACATGATGATTCAAGGCGCAAAGATATTCATCAAGTTAAATGATGTCTATACAGCAGAATGTTCCCCCAACAGGGGCTGAATATAGTGCACCCTATAGGCCAAACCATACCAAATATAGGGGAGAGGTATATTTCAGATATACAAACTTTTGCACGATCAGGCGCTTACCTTTAGGTCTCTCCAAGGAAAAATCAGGTAAATCAGGTAAAAAACAGGTAATAATAATCCCTAGAACTTCAGTGTCATTGT
The DNA here is from genome assembly GCF_902167405.1 of Gadus morhua. Taxonomy (NCBI): domain Eukaryota; kingdom Metazoa; phylum Chordata; class Actinopteri; order Gadiformes; family Gadidae; genus Gadus; species Gadus morhua. The sequence continues at coordinate 21,480,373 of NC_044067.1, read as the reverse complement.
GAATTTCTATCAGGCAACAGTATCAGGGACCAATTTACAATGACATTGTTTTTTTGGATCAAATTAAATGTTCATTTTTTGAGGAAAACTTGGAACACCTGAACCTACCCCCAATTTTAGCAATGAAAACTGCTTCCTACTAGTGCGACAACACTTTGGACATGCTAGTGGCTCATAACCCACGAGCAGTGAATTACCTGGAACAATGGGATCTTTACTGTGTGGCGCTCCACCTTAGTACAACAGAAACACACGTTTCACCATGAGGTTCAGGGGCCAGACTCCTCATAGAGGGACCTGCGTATGGAGGGGCCCGAGCTGACATGGGGCCCAAGCTGACCCCTGTATGGAGGGCCCGAACTGACCCGGGGCCCGAGCTGACCTGTGTATGGAGGGCCCGAGCTAACCTGTGTATGGAGGGCCCGAGCTAACCTGGGGGCCGAGCTGACCTGTGTGTTGAGGGCCCGAGCTGACCTGCGTATAATGCGGCGCACGTGGCCCCGGTCCGGGTCTCGCTGGGTCTGGAGGTCTGCATGTCTGGAGTCCAGCGAGGGCCTTGGGTGGTTCTCCGCAGCACCCACCGTGTGGGGCCGCTCCTTCAGAGCGACCCCCGCGCCGGCCGGGCGGAGGCCCCGGGGCAGGGAGGGGCCCGGGGGGGCGGAGTACGGTCGGGGTACGGGTGGAAGGGGGGCACCGGGGGAGGGGTAGCCGGGGGGGTCCGGAGCCCGGAGCTGGCTGAAGTACGGGACGCGCTCCGACGGGAGGCGGGCCAGGCGGCGCTGGAACTCCTGGTCGTCAATCAGGCTCCTGGGAACAAACAGATGTCCTCATCGCACACGCTACAGCAAATATATTATATATGAGATCAGAATGGTTCCTGGTTGAATAGATTACAAAGAAAAGGTGACTCAGAAGATCAGCTCTATATGGGATTGGCATTCATGCAATTGGTTCATCACATCTTCTTAGATTGTGTCAGAGCAGGTGAATGAACACGAAAAACTACAACGTAACTGCAGCGACATGGATCCAAAGAACTGAAGGACTCACCCTTTCAGTGAGAGGAGTGTGAGGGTGAGGATATCTCAACCTATCAGTGAGAGGAGTGTGTGGATGAGGATGTCTCACCGTACCAGTGAGAGGAGTGTAAGGGTGAGGACTTCTCACCGTATCAGTGAGAGGAGTGTAAGGGTGAGGACTTCTCACCGTATCAGTGAGAGGAGTGTAAGGGTGAGGACTTCTCACCGTATCAGTGAGAGGAGTGTGTGGGTGAGGATGTCTCTCTCCTGGCCGGGGACCAAATGAGGGAGGGCAGCAGTAGGGGGCGCTGTGCTGGAGACCGCCCAATGGGAACCTTGGGTTTCGACTCTGGGACTCCTGGAGGAAACAGCATGGTCGATCGCCATTTTGGATCCAGGTTGAGGCAAAGGAACCGAGCAAGGAAGATGATGGATGATGGATGAGGTCGCCAAGATGTGGGGAGAGAAGGGATTTTAGACATCCTGCGAGGGGAGTCATGCATCTAATGTGTGTGTGTGTGTGTGTGTGTGTGTGTGTGTGTGTGTGTGTGTGTGTGTGTGTGTGTGTGTGTGTGTGTGTGTGTGTGTGTGTGTGTGTGTGTGTGTGTGTGTGTGTGTGTGTGGACCTGTAGACATGGTGCTGGCTGAGGTTGTCGGGGAACAGGGCCTGGTACTCCAGCAGGCCGTGGGAGCGCGCCGTCACCCCGAGGTGCAGCAGGGTGGGGGTCGGCATCCTTCCCCCCGCGGGCCCCTCCCTCCGGGAGTGCCGCTCGGCCCGCGGGCCCCTGGAGGAGTACATGCCCCCGGCCATGGTGCTGCAGCTGATGGAGCGGAGAGGAGGGAGGGTCTGGGGCCACCGGGGGGGAGGGGGCAGAATATTTGAAAATTTTATATTTGAATATTTAATCTTTGTACGACATTCTCTGGTCCCCTTAACGGCCTTTTACAAGTAGCTCATGCAAGCCTTCGTTTAACCCCTAGAGGGCAAACTGAGCCACATTTACAGCCTTCCTCTGTTTTTTAAAACGATGTGCATTTGAGTCCAGAGTTGGACCAGGATCAAGGGAGAGTAGAACAGGATCAGTCACCTGGTATCTCCTGAGCGGGAGCGGGACCTGGACCGGAGCGGAGCGGGGCCCCTAGAGGACACGGGACACTGAGACTAGGGAGTGGCAGAGGGCCCCAATGAAGGGAAACATCAGGGGGAGCATTACAACTAAAGAGTGGGGATGGATCGGGGGAGGGGGAATCTTTAAGTATTGCTTACATTTTCGTTAATTAGGTATTGACAGGAGAACACATGTGTGGCATTCTTAGAAACCGTTCATCGGGGCTTTAATGAAACATCAATTCGGTCAAAATCACTTTGTTGTGCAGATTCTGCCTCTGAGCATCTTGCCTCAATGCTCCTGCCACAAATGTAGACAATATAGCCCTTGTAATTAGACAGTGTGTGAAGTTGTAACAGCGATTGGCTGTTATGTGGTCCACAAAGTCCTAACTGACTTGCGCACACTGATTCCTACACAAGTGCAAGTGCTCTGTTGCCATGGTTACCAGTCTTGGCCGGCTGTCGGCCAGAATCGCCACTAGGAATAGTTTTTGACCCACGATGATGACGGTGAAGTGTGTTTAAGTCAAGCCAAGAGACACCATCATGATGGTTTGATCACACAGACTGCTATTGTCCTTTAAGCATTTGGGGCTGGACCAATCGAACACTATGACTCAATCTGAGAACCCCCTCCATGTCCATGTAGCCTCTAAAGCACCTGTGTAGCCTGGCCTCCTCCTGCTCCGAGGTCCCTCTCCGTGATGGTGAACTCCTGCTGCTGCCGCTCCCTCTCCTCCTCCACACGACGCACCGACTCCCGGTACTCTGCCAGCTCCGTCTCCATGGTGATCTTAGGGGATGGAGATGAGGATAAAAACACATTCACATGATTCAGGTCTGATGATTGACATCACGAGTTATCAGCAACTTCAGAGACATGTGAGTGTTCAAATCCCCAATTCAATGTGACTATTTGATAATCATAGCTAGTGTTTGTGCTGTTTATAATTGATATATGTCAGGGAAGGGAATATTGGTGTGTGTCTGTGAGTGTGTGTGTGTGTGTGTGTGTGTGTGTGTGTGTGTGTGTGTGTGTGTGTGTGTGTGTGTGTGTGTGTGTGTGTGTGTGTGTGTGTGTGTGTGTGTGTGTGTGTGGGTGTGTGCATGTGCGCGTGCATGTGTGTGAGTGTTTGTGTGTGTGTCTAACCTGACAGATGAGGTCCAGCTGGTAGAGGACAGTCCAGCCAGGTGTGTTCAAGGTGAGCACACACAGGATGCTCTCACCTGCACCCAGTCTGCCTTTACTGGGATGCATCTGCACAACCTGACACACAAACACACACAATTAACATTTGTTATATGATATTTATTTTAATTTAAATTGTTATTTCCATTCATTTTCTTCACTCTAAAAATGGATCTGGACGCATACAATATGACTTATTCCACATGGAATAGAGGGACCTACCCACTACACACCTATCAAAGATCTTAACGGTCAATTCATGTACATCTCGAGGTCAGTTAATGACCTGTGTGGCCTGAATCCCCCCCTTTCTGTTTGGTGCAGTTTGGACTCCCTCAAAGTTATGTTCCCAATGGATTTAATGGAACCTCATTAGCTGATGCCTAATGCAATCTTTGGAATTGGGAAGAAAATCACAGACTTGCAGAGGTGGGGGTAAGTCATTCATGTGCAAGTCACAAGCAAGTCTCAAGTCATAACCTTCAAGTCTCAAGCAAGTCCCAAGTCACTGTGGTAAGAATCAAGCAAGTCACAAGTCAAGTCATTGCTCAGGTCAAGCAAGTCACAAGTCAAGTCATACAAAAATCTGATCTAACCCAGTTAACCCAACATTAACAATCACAATGTCTTAACAATAACAATAACTCAAACTATTCAAAACATTCCAAAACCATTATGTGCATAGTTTGAAAATGTTTTTATGATCATTACCTCCAACCTATGAACAGAATCAAATAGAACCTCTAGGTAGCTGTATACGAGAACAGTTCAAGTCAATCACTCAATCTCCTTACATGTTGTAGAATATTATTTGCAACACATGGCATCAGACATGAAAAAAAAGAATATTTCAAGTAATAGTAATATCACATACACATACTGTAGGAAGGGGAAATAGTAATACACAAGCCTGAAAGCTGGTAGCAATCTTGCTGCCTCGCAACATACATCGACTTACAATGCATTGCATTTGCAAAAATAATAATTCGACAGTACTTTGTCACTGAGTTCTGAATGATGCGGTCACATTATCACCCCACCATGGCTGAACACACATTCAACAGGTGCACTTGATGCAGGGACTGCCATAACTCTTACCTCCACCTTGAACAAAAAGACACTTACAACCACTGAGTTACAAGTAGCCTACTGACATGAAAATTAAACAAGTTAATCATCTGTGGAAAGGGCAGGGCTCGAAAAACTCCAGCCAATGATTTTCAGAACCACCGAGTGGCATTGGACAGTAAGTACGTCAATCAAACGGTCGTACTCCACTCCCCCTCCCCCGCTCCCCGCGCGTGACCTCTTCGTGCACGTGCACGTACTCAAAGCTCGTGACCCAGAGCAAGCTTCTGTTTGTTGTTATCCTGCGGTAGCTACTGGAGCTAGTTTACTAGCTAATCCACATTTGGACCTAGCACTAGAATACAACCCTAAACTCCAACCTAGCTAGCCTGGCTCACTCTCGTGCATCTGTGTTCGCGCTCGTGTGTGATTGCGCGTCCATGTACTTGGAATGGGTTGACCATTTGAGTTGCGTATTTTCAAAATCTGCTGGCGTATCGCAAATCACATATCTAACCTTTAAATCTAACTTTAAAAAAGTCATTTAGAGTCATTTGTCTCAAGTCTAAGTCAAGTCTGAAGTCATGAAGACCAAAGTCAAGTCGAGTCTTTTATCAGTGTTAGTCAAGCAAGTCTCAAGTCCTCAAATTTGCGACTCGAGTCTGACTCGAGTCAAGTCATGTGACTCGAGTCCCCCATGTCTGCAGACTTGTGTCACCAATCAAATTGACATGAAAAGGTGAATGAATGAATCACACACACACACACACACACACACACACACACACACACACACACACACACACACACACACACACACACACACACACACACACACACACACACACACACACAGGTGCACCTGTGGGCCGTCCTGCTGAGGTAACTCCCAGCCGTACTGGACGGCCTCAGTGTGGGAGACGTTAGTCAGGGAGAGCATCCTCGTAGACCGGGAGTGTACGGGTACGTTGCCCAGGGAAACACTCTCCTCAGACAGGAACACCACCTGCACACACAAACATCTCCTCACAGCCTTGGACAGCCTACATCTCCCATGCCGCTTGTAGACTGACAACAACCACTTCAACTCAGTGAATCAGGCCCTGTGCCTTGTTTGACCTGCATTGACCAGAGGCCCCTCAGTATCTGTGTTCATTCTAGGAAAGACCTGCTCAGCAATACAAAGAGAATGCATTATCCTTTTTTGTGTGGAGCTGTGCCTTCTATTGGTTTGTTTACTATCCTCCTCTCCTCTGTGGAATAAATGACAATGTGCATAATCTCCTGCTCATTCATCTTCCTCTCCATGTCTCAGCGCTGTAGCTGAGGTCCCTCTCACCTGTTCAGGTAGGGCTATAGCTGAGGTCCCTCTCACCAGTTCAGGTAGGGCTATAGCTGAGGTCCCTCTCACCTGTTCAGGTAGGGCTATAGCTGAGGACCCTCTTACCTGTTCAGGTAGGACTATAGCTGAGGACCATCTCACCTTTTCAGGTAGGACTATAGCTTAGGTCCCTCTCACCTGTTCAGGTAGGACTATAGCTGAGGTCCCTCTCACCTGTTGAGGTAGGACTATAGCTGAGGACCCTCTCACCTGTTCAGGTAGGACTATAGCTGAGGTCCCTCTCACCTGTTGAGGTAGGACTATAGCTGAGGACCCTCTCACCTGTTCAGGTAGGACTATAGCTGAGGACCATCTCACCTGTTCAGGTAGGACTATAGCTGAGGACCATCTCACCTGTTCAGGTAGGACTATAGCTGAGGATCATCTCACCTGTTCAGGTAGGACTATAGCTGAGGACCATCTCACCTGTTCAGGTAGGGCTGCTTTCTGCATACAGGGCACGGACGGCAGGCAGACATGATCCGAGGGGCCCAGCGCCCTGGGATCGAACCCCCGACCCTCAAAGCTCACCACGGTGGAGTCGCCCCCTCGTGTGTGTATCACGATGTCCACCTGGAGAGACGATGCACAACGTCCCTTGAGCCTGAATTTCAGGAGAGGGGACCACAACAAATATGGCACACTAGGGCAGTCCAAGGCCCTGTTTACCTCAGGGAGAAGGTATGAATGAATTGAGCGCACAACACATTCTGCATTTACATAGCGCTTTTCTAGGTACCTGGTATGTGTGTTTATGTGAGTGTTTGGGGGGGGGGGGGGGGGGGGTATGACACCTCATCCACTACCAGTGTGTAGCACCACTTGAGTGTTGCACGGCTGCCAGTATAAACCAGAAAGCTCAGCACACACTGGCCTTCAGAGGGAGAGGAGGAATGATGAAACTATCCAATTAGCGACCGGGGGATGATTAGGGGGCCATGTTGATGTTATCCTGCGGTGTTGTGCCCGGACGGGTATTGTGCCCGGACACCGGGGTTAGAAGACCTACTCTGTGATGAGTGGCTTGGGAACTGGGAACTTAAGTGACCACAGGGAGTCAGGACTTTGGCTTAACGTCTCATCCCAGAGATGGTGATCGTTGAGAGGACAGAGTCTCTGTCCTGGGGCATTGGGTATATTGCAGGCCAAGGGGATGAGCCCCCCCTACTGGCCCTCAAACACCTCCACCAGCACCAGCTGATCTCCAGGACCAACCCTGATTGGCCTCCAGAGAGGATTGATATGCGGAGAGCCCTGTATTGCTATGCAGATAGGTAGTACTGCTATTCAGGTTGGCATTATTGCTATGCAGGTAGGCAGTACTTCTATGCAGGTAGCCAGTATTCCTATGTGGTTAGCCAGTACTGCTATGCACGTAGCCAGTATTGCTATGCAGGTAGGTAGTACTTCTATGCAGGTAGCCAGTATTGCTATGCAGCTAGCCAGTATTGCTGGCTATATGCAGGTGCTATCTATTGCAAAAATTCACCTGAAAACTCACCTGTTCAGAGTTCACCTAGACTCTGCATAGACATCCAGTCCCCCCCCGCCCACTATTGTATGTTGTACGTCCTGGCACTTAATGTACGCACTTGATGTACGCACTTAATGTACGTTGTATTTATTCATAGTACTTAATTGTGTAGCATCTGCATTAGCTAGCTTTCACCACTGTATACGGGGAATGAGTTAACCTAGAGATCGTTAGTGCTTGGCACTCGGTTCTATGAACATCTTTACTGTACCGACAGCGATATAGTGTTTCACTTCTTATGACAAATGTACTTATTGTAAGTCGATTTGGATGAATGCGTCTGCTAAATTCCCTCAATGTATATGTAAATGTAAATGCTAGCTACCTGCCATGAAAAACCTATCATTGACGATTACTCCGGGCAATTATTTTTTAACAAATAATAGTTTTATTAATAATTAATATTTTTTAACAAATAATTGTTTAGATTTTTTTTGTTTTCACCGGATCCTCGACAAGCTGGCTGTCACCCTGTATGGTTGACTCTGCCATCGGTGGGTGGATGTGTGAACGAATGTATACAAGTCGCTTTAGGAAAATACGTCTGCTAAATGCCTTAAATGTAAATTATGTAACATTTATATTGTAAACCTAAGGAGCTTACATTGTACACTTTAGCCTCCAGAGGTGAGAAGAGCCACTCTAGCTGGGCCGTCCTCCCAGGACGGACCTCTCCCCGGGGGGTGAGACAGCACAGCACCGGGTGGTGGAAGTTCTGCTCCTGAAGCTGCTGCAGAGGATATGCATCCACCTCATAGTGCACCACCACCGTACTGCTGTTATACAGGTCATACACCTGGGAGGGGGAGGGAGGGGAGAGAGAGGGGGGGGGGGGGTGGACCACCACCGCACTGCTGTTATACAGGTCATACACCTTGGAGGGGGAGGGAGGGAGAGAGAGGGGGGGGGGGGGGTGGACCACCACCGCACTGCTGTTATACAGGTCATACACCTTGGAGGGGGAGGGAGGGAGAGAGGGGGGGGGGGTGGACCACCGCACTGCGGCTATACAGGTCATACACCTGGGAGGGGGAGGGAGGGGAGAGAGAGGGGGGGTTGGTTGGACCACCACTGCACTGCTGTTATACAGGTCATACACCTGGGAGGGGGAGGGAGGGGAGAGAGAGGGGGGGTTGGGTGGACCACCACCGCACTGCTGTTATACAGGTCATACACCTTGGAGGGGGAGGGAGGGGCGAGATAGGCATAGAGAGAGAGAGGGGGGAGGGATGGATACAGAGAGAACGAGATGGAGGGAGAGAGTGATAGATAGTGAGAGAGAGATGTGAAGGACGGAGAGAGAGACGGAGAGAGCGGGGATCTGAAAGCCAGTTAGAAGTAGTATGAGAGTGTTCCTGTGCTACTGGAGCTGCTACCGCTAGGACTTCCCCCTGAACAGGGCTATGTCATGGAGTACGGCATGAAGATGTGACCCAACCCACCTGTCTGGGAGGTATCAAGACCCCAACAGCCACGGGGGAGAAGACATGTTGAAGACGGCTGAAGTGAAGATACGGTCGGTCTCTCTCCACTGTCACACCCTGGAAGTTAAGCTGCGCCCAAATATGGCCATGGACCTGTTGATTACCCTTCAGCCTACAGTTTGCTGATAACAAATGATGCCAATGTATTTGTGATGGGGTAAAGCTCAGTGTGCAGGTTCGAGTGAGGCCTACCAGGATCTCTCGGCCATGTGAGAGTTTGAAGACCACGGGCAGCCGGTGGGCTCCGGCAAAGTCGTGTCTGAGACGACAAAAGATACCATCGGTTCACGTTAGTTTATTGGGACATGGTAAGCATGACGTTATGAGGATGAGTAGGGTTTCATGATAATAGAGTTGCACTGTGAATGATGCTCTAAAAAGTCAGGCCAACACCTGTAGGTGAGTTGCAATCTGAAAGAAGCTCTAAAAGTCAGGCCAACACCTGTAGGTGAGCTGCAGCGCCCTCTGCTGGCCAGGAGGCAGTGTTCCAGAGCGGGGAGAGACGCTGAAGAGGCGGTTATCCTGGACCTGCCACATGGGAGTAGAAAAACTGAACCAAGAGAGACAGAAGGAGAGGCAAATACAGAGACAGGGAGGGAGAGAACGTAGGGAGAGAGGGAGAGGGAGAGGCATATACAGAGACAGGGAGGGGGAGGGACAGAACATGGGGGAGAGGCATATACAGAGACAGGGAGGGGGAGAACATAGGGAGACAGAGTGGGAAGGATAGGGTTTAGAGGGGGAGGGGTGTGAAGGCTGGCAAGAGTGGCATCAGGGAGCTGGTACCTTCATCTGGTGGAGCTCAGTGCTACTGAACTCTCCAGACTCTGCCCAGTGATTCACCTCCATCCTCTGGTTCTCTGGGAACAGCAAGGCCCTAGAATGGAGAGGAGAGGAGAGGAGAGGAGAGGAGAGGAGAGGAGAGGGGAGGAGAGGAGAGGAGAGGAGAGGAGAGGGGAGGAGAGGAGAGGATAGGAGGGGAGAGGAGAGGAGAGGAGAGGAGAGGAGAGGAGAGGAGAGGGGAGGAGAGGAGAGGAGAGGAGAGGGGAGGGGAGGGGAGGGGAGGAGAGGAGAGGATAAGAGGGGAGAGGAGAGGGGAGGGGAGGAGAGGAGAGGAGAGAGGAGAGGAGAGAAGCAGAGAGGAGGCGAGTGGAGAGCGGAGAGAAGAGGAGAGGGGGGAGGAGAGAGACAACAGTAACAATTATTTAATAAAACATTGCTTTGCATTGTAATATATCATATTCCCTTCCCTATGTACAGGTCGTACCACTCTGCAGGGATAGGACCTATGTTGTCCAGCAGCATTAGAACAGTAGAGGGCTCTGAAGCCACCGGAGCTGAGCAGAAGTTGAAATCCAATATGGCCGCCCTAAAGATGCTAGGGCAGCGATGCAGACTGAACAAGGGTAGAGAGATGATGAGAGCATGAATTTACACTTGCTTATAATAATATATAAAGTTGATCAGATTACACATTATTCCTTTTATTACTGAAATGTAGTTATATTGATGCATCATACAAATGTATATATAGCCTATAGTACACAGTACAATATGAATACATAGTAGAACATATTAATATCTAGTAAATCACATGATGAGGCAGATATGTCACCTGCGCTGTGTGGTCTTCCTATAGGTCAGCTCCTGAGGGGAGGGGCATGACAGCAGGTGTAAGTTCAAGCTGTCCAATGAGAAGAGGCTCCAGAGCTGCCTTTTGCTGAGCCCACCCACACTGCCTCCGCAGCGGGCGTCGGCCACCCGCAGGGTGGGGAACACACCCTCCGCCCTGAGCTCACACAGCAGCACGGAGGCCCCCAGCTCACAGCCTGCATGTGGGGACACATCCATTTACACCTCGTGCTTCTGTGTGCGTGTGTTGGTGGGAGTGTGTGTCAATCTGTCTTTACGGCCTTGTTTACCCAGATGTTTTGACTCTCCTTTGAAAATGGAGATGCCGATGCAGTATGGGGTCAGAACAGCCTCATTAATGATGAATGCACAGAGTGTATTCATTATAGAGAGTTTGTGTGTGCATTGAAATGGATTTGTGAGAGGAGAGTAATTTATATATTAATCACAAAATACATTTGTCAATCCTTCTCTGTGCATTCATTATTAATGAGACTGCTCTGACCCCATAATGCAGATGGGGTTTATCTCTCTCTGAACAGGTCTGAACAGTTGTACAAGAGATGAACAAGAGATGCTTCATCTAATGTAGACCGGATGTAGCATACACCACATTGAATCTATCTTGGATCTCTTCTGTTGGTTGGTCACGTGTTCATACGTCTTCAGTCAACCAAGTGAAGGCAGGAAGGCATTGCGTTGCAAATGTATTTGAAACATTTCCATGCTGTGGCTGCTTTTCTTACAATTCTACGAGTCCTAGACCTTGCATTTCTATCATTCAACATGATAAGTAGCATTCTCTAAAGCCATACAAACAGGTATACACCACGGTCGCTGTGTCTCCAACCATTGTCAGATTGGGAAAACCATGGATGTCATACCAACATGAAACCTGTGTCAAACGCCCCTACTATATACATGTAAACAGGCTGAGACAGTTGTCAGTGCATTATGCCCTTCAAATAAAAAGATGGTTTTCTGATTATGCATACAATTGAGATAAAAAATGTTTGCAGAATCCTACGTAGCCCCTCTGGGGTCACATGATAAAAAAAAACTTGTAAATCCATGCGCACAGATTTGTAAACCATGCCTCATCTTGAATATTACTTATATTGCCTTTGTAGGACCAGAAATAGTCGGTCTTAATCGGATATGCGTTCAACGTCACAATGCCTGATGGGGACTGCCGGCTGTGCAGAATAAACAAAATCAGAGGGAACGGATTTACACAACAAGGTTTATATTCCGCTGAATCTTGATAATAATTTCTGTTTTCATATGTCAGTGCATTGGTCAAGCCTGGGCTCAGCTCTGTCAGGTTCTCATCCACACTCTGGAGACATTGGAGGGCATGTTTGTATACTGCAAGTGTTGTATGCTGATCTCTTATTTTATGTGTTGTGTTTTATTGTTGTTGTATTGAGTCTATTTTTATACATTGTACTATGGGTCTTCATGTGTCCTGAATAAAATCATATATATATATATATATATATATATATATATATATATATATATATATATATATGCATGTGCATCCACCTCCGCGTACTTTTATGTGTGCATTTGTATATGTGTGTGTGTGTGTGTGCACCTGTGTGTGTGTGTGTGTGTGTGTGTGTGTGTGTGTGTGTGTGTGTGTGTGTGTGTGTGTGTGTGTGTGTGTGTGTGTGTGTGTGTGTGTGTGTGTGTGTGTGTGTGTGTGTGGTGTGTACCAGTAGCAGACAGTGGCTTGTAGCTGAGGGTCCACTGGTAGCGGGCCCGTCTGTGGGGTGTGACGGTAACCGTGAGCAGCAGCCTGGAGCAGGAGGGGACGGTTCTCCTGCTGGACTCCAGATGGAGGGCTGGGGGGCCGAGGAGGTACAGGTTGGAACACAGCAGCCCTTACATCACCATCAGCCCAAGACACACACTAGAAAACTAGCGTTAGCTGACGGTTGGTTCTTGTTGAATGAGTCCAGTTATGTGTCTAATTTAAAGTCTGATAGCAGACGAGCACAAATGTGGTCATCACTTTCTTTGACTTTCAAAATCAGCCAGCGCTAATAACTTTTCCAGTGGTTCCACGGCTCCGAACACCAAAGTCCTTAGAAAAGTTTCTGTAAAAGTTCAGAGTCAATGCTGTGGAAATTGGCCAGCATGACAATAACTAATAACCTTCTGAAAGCTTCATTCACTCGCACAAATACATTTTTCTTCACTTCCTCCCTCCAGAATCTCGCTCCAGCTCGATCTGGACCCCAGATTACATCCACATCCACAGTCACACACAGAGCCATGCAGTACCTAGCGGCTCAGTGCAGCGGGGGTCGGAGGTCAGCTCCTGGTCCAGCAGGGTCTGCTGCACCTCCAGGCCCAGGGAGAGGGGACAGAGGCTGCTGTTCACCAGAGAAACCTCCACTGCCCTGCTGCCGCCAACCAGCATCTCCCCCAGCTCCACCACCGGGCTCTCAGCCTTCAGCGCATGCACACACACACACACACAAGCGCAGGCATGCACACACACGCATACAAGCACACAGACACACACACGTACACGCACAAGCATACACACACACACACACACACACAAGCAGGCACGTATGTATACACCACAAGGATGTCCTAAGTATTTCAGTTGTTGATTCAAAAGTATTTTGCATTTGGTGACTTATGTTTGTGAATGGTTAGTATTATTCAACTTTCACCACACACACACACACACACACACACACACACACATACACGTACACACACACACGCAGACACGGGTTGCTTTACCCGTATGGTTCCCTGACAGCCCATGGCCGTCACTTCAAGACCAAGTCGTGATGTTCGACCTCCAGGAGTCTGGATTGGCCAGAAGCTGAGGAAAGGTGTCATGTTGTACGTTGTCTCCTCCAATGGGCTGAACATCCATGTCTGGACCTGTGGTATTTCAACAGATACACTGAGAACGCTACATTCTCAGCACCTTCTTCACTAGAAAGCCTCATGGTTTATCTGTGGTTCAGTGCATTGTAGGGAGGGGAAATGTGTGCGTGTGTCTATACGTGTGTGTGTGTGTGTGTGTGTGTGTGTGTGTGTGTGTGTGTGTGTGTGTGTGTGTGTGTGTTTGTACGGGAGGTGTATGCGTGTGTGTCTAGCGCGCGCGCGCGTGTGTGTGTGTGGGTGTGGTTGTGGGTGTCTGTGTGTGTGGGAGGTGTATTCGTGTGTGTGTGCGTGTGCGTGTGCGTGTGTGTGTGTGCGTGTGTGTGTGTGTGCGTGCGTGCGTTATTCACCACACTGTCGTTGGGCTGCATTTCTCCTGATTCTGGGTCCACACAGATGACTCTGCTGTCCTCTCCAGGAATCCTCCACTGGTAACTGGCATGTTTCAACAACAAATACCAACCGAGGAAATGGACTTTAGGGCCTTTATGGATCAATACTTTATTAAAAGATACATTTAAAGAGTTCCTGGGAAGCTATTTACCATTGAGTAATTTAGGAGAAGGGTTTATCCAATGCGACTTTCAGATACATTCGATAAAGGTGCCATAAAATTATTAATGATGTCTACTGAGTTTGCGGACAATGGGGATTGAAGCCAGTAGCTTTGGGCTGGGACTGGGACTCAAACAACCCTAGCCCATTGCACATACATCCATTTAAAGAAACCTTAAAAAGTAAAAAGGCACTTCAACATGCATGCAAAACTTATTTTGTTTGTTCATTTGAGATGAAACCATTGAGATGTTTGACCCTCACTTTTGGATGTATGTATTCATTTGAGTGTGTTTCCCTCTTCTATTAGCTGTGCCCGTTGGTTTGTCTGTAATGTTGAATTATCACCCCAGCCTTCCTCTGCTCCCCGTGTCATTGTTCAGCTCCTGGTGTCTTTCATTTGGTCTTAATGTTTCGTCGCATAGTTTTTTACTTCAATTTTGAGGGGAAAATTGGATACATATACATGCAAAGGGAATGCATGTATTTATGTTCTGTATTATTTGAAATTACAGTACAGGATGGTGTTGCAGTTGATAGTATGAAGCGTGACGTATGAACAGCGGGCCCCTGGGGTGTGCGGTGGACAGCGGGCCCCTGGGGGGTGCAGTGGGCCCCTAGGGGGTGCGGTGGGCCCCTGGGGGTAGCAGTGGGCCCCTGGGGTGTGCAGTGGACCCACCCCAGGGGCACGCGGCTGGTGTTCCTGATGCAGTGGCTGCGCTGCGAGCTGGACCCCACCGCCGTAGGCTGGAGGTGGAGGCAGCCCTCCGCTTCCATGGCAACACTCGGCTCTTCCACCCAGCTGATCACTGTAATTTCCTGGAAGACACACACACACACACACACACACACACACACACACACACACACACACACACACACACACACACACATATATACACACAAGCAACCACCAGTCAAATTATATAATATACAATGATCACTATTTTAAGTGAGTTTTCTTTATTATGCATTCTACCTTTGATCTTTTATTACATTTTCAAGTGTTTGCATGTGTTGGGAAAGCGTGGACTCAACATTTCATCTCCATCAGCGACTGCTGCTCGGTGTTCAATGTGTAAGCATCATATGACTAGAACAGGGTTAGTATGAGGCCCCTGTGGGTGGGCTCATAATCGTTGGTACCTGCGTGTTCATGGCACCGTTGAGCTGCAGGTTGAGGCTGAAGCCGTGTCGGGGACAGTCCTCGGTGGGGGTGGTTCTGAGGTGGAGGATCTGGTGGTGCCTAGGCAGAACCAGGCCACAGCCCGGCACCACAGACACCGAGCCCGCTAAGGGGGAGGACTGGTCGGGGTGGAGGTTGAAGGAGAGGGGCAGGTCTCCGGAGTTCTGGAGAAGAACCGTCCGGTAGGAGAGGAGGCTCAGTGCTGGGAAGACCTGAGGAGAGGAAATAGTCGACGGCCCATTGGTCAATCCCAACGAATGATGAGAGGAGCGCTCTGGTCAGGGGAATACATTTTCAGAAGGTCTAGTAAAAATACAATATATATATATATATATATATATATATATATATATATATTTACGCTCAAACAAAAAAAAAAAATTGGACATAATCTATAAACCTAGGCGGTTATATAATGACTTTCTTAGAGAATGAAAAATGATAAGACAACCACCAAAGAAATGTAATAATTATGTGTTATAGGCGGATTATTTGTTTATCAACACGGCGGATGCGCAAGCGGAAAGATGGCAAAAAGAAAAAATGGACTGGTTGCCATGGTTATCTCCGTGTGGAGAATTTGCAGTTGCGGTTTTAATTAGCGATTTTGTCAGCTTACTGTTACATTAAACTGTAATCAGACAACGCGGTTATATGCTATAGACCCTAAGTATCTGTGGTATAAAGGCTGGGACGAATTTCGAATAATAAATATGGACACTTTATGTTGAAAGTTTAGACCGTCGCGATTCCCATTGAAGCGCGCTGATTATTCTTCAAAGCGAGAGTTGGTAAATTGTGAAAAATGAATTAAACTGTAATCAGACAACGCGGTTATATGCTAGACCCTAGAGTATCTGTGGTATAAAGGCTTGGACGAATTTCGAATTATAACTATGTACAATCCACAACGTTAGCTCTCTGGCTCATAGCTCAGCGGACTAGAATTCCTCCCGTTGCCAAGTCGTAGCTACGGTCCGTCCTATTTATGTGAAAAACTTTATATTTGGATTGTAAAACTCATGAAAATTTAAATGAATGATCTTGTTTTCTTTTCTTTGGCAAGTGACCATGGTATAAGCGGGATAATGCCCTTCGAGGTGTCAAAAACTTGTTTGATCGATCGTAATTAAAGGAGACTACTTTAGGGAGATAAACTCAAACAGAGTTTACATTTAATAAGCATGCAATACGAATAAGAAAAAGCATAATTATTAAAGTATTTGAATAGTTTTATTATGGTGGCAAGCATGAAGTAGATTGAGTCTTATTGACAAGTCGGCTAATATTTACTTATTTTGGCTAATGCTCTCTAGAAAGGCCAGTTGTGGCTTTCTAGTATTTGCTATTACGGTATTAATATAGGCTTTCTCTGTGGCTAGTATCTCACCACAGTGGGGGGCTGTAGAGTGCAGCGTGGCACAAAGTGCTCCCGGCCCAGCTGAAAGGAGTGACCTATGACCCGGACGGTCACACACCAGGACGGGAACAGGAGCCCCTCCTCCACCTGGCCCGGCTCTCGCAGCACCTGGTGGGGTAGTGAATATTGATAGGAGTTTAGCATCAAATATGTGTAACATAGTTCAAAGGATCAGGAGAATCAAGTTTTCTTTCCTTTCACTAAACAATCTCTGAACCAATGTTTAAGTTTCCTATAGCTACACTTATAAAGCTGTGAGAAACTGGGTTTAATGTGATTTCTTAAAATAATATTGTATAAGATAATATTGGATTCTTCCATTTGGGAATATATACTGTATGGAACCCTTTTAACAAAAACAAAAAGTTTGAACGGGAACAGGGATGATGACTTAGTATTGGGGTAACACTTTGTATTAAGGTGCACATATTAGCCATTAACTAGGTGCTTATCAATATGCCTATTAGCAACATACTGGCACTTTATTAGTAATTATTAGGTACATATTAATACCTTATTCTGTATAAACTTATTTTACCTTTACTACTCCATTAATTAATGGAGTTTAACAAAGTCTCTGTTAAATAATTTGGTTAGGGTTAGGGTTAAATGTTGTTAAATGTTCATCTTTTTTTGTTTGCTGATTTAATGCATTGTAAGCATCTCTGTGTTGTAACTGGCATTGATGCACAAGACTATACTTCTGTAATGCTTAAAATGAAATAATTGACCTGGGGACCTGGTTTTTTCATTGTACTCAGTTTTGGTTCAGTGCAGTAACCTGAATGCCATTTTGATCCTTTTCTGTATAGCTTGACTGTTTGCTATTCAAAATAAATAAACCTGCATCTGTGATAACTTGGCTATCTTCTAACTACTATGTATGCTGTAATGACTTATAATTAATAAATGTGACAAGGTTGCAACTTTAGAATAGGGAACATGTTTGGGTTAATAAGGGTCAAAGCGCTTGTGAGTTAAATATGAACAAGACCCCACTTTAGAATAGGAAACATATTTTAATTTAAAGAGACTTAATGTATTAATATGTGTCTAATAATTACTAATAAAGGGCCAATATTTTACTAATAGGCATATTAATAAGCACCTAGTTAATGGCGAATATGTGTATCTTAATATAAAGTGTTACAAGTATTTGCATTGAATACAGATCTGATACATTCTTACTTTATAAATGGCAAAACACTCCAGCTGAGCTCCATGCAGTGCATTGAGCTGTTTGGGGTCGTAGCTCACACCAAACGAAGTGGACTTTAGTGAACTCAGGTCACATGACACAGGAGATACAGCGAATGGGGAGTCAGGGTCAGTGGTCCAAACCAGACTACAGCACAGAATCAAAGACAAAACAAAATAATCACTCCATTCTTACAGTTCAGAAGGAAGATTGAACAAACTGTGTATTTCTATATAGGACACTTTTGTCCATAGCCACCTATTTTAAACTGTGTCTTTAGATGCACAGCAGAGATAAAGATTCAAACTAGGAATTTTCAGTTGGGAGTCCAAAATCCTAACCCTCTAGAGCAGGAGTCGGCAACTGGTGGCCCGCGGGCCATAACTGGCCGGCAAGACATAATATCTGGCCCGCCAGATTAGTTATATTATATATTTTTTTGAATATCGAATATCTATATCTGTTAGCTGAAATGTAAAGGGCCGGATATATAGAATTTTTATTTCTTTCACAACCGTTTTTGAATTTAAATGTATCAAATCCTGCTACTACCCCTGGAAGGTTAGAAACACACTCGTCACGGTCACGCGTAAGCTGCGAGGGGCTGAGCGGGAGTTATTGGAAACTATGCAATATTAAATGAAACGGAACCCCCCTCTATAGGCCTATATACAATAACCAAGGCAACCCAACATAACGTATTTTTGTGTGATACTGAACGCAGAGAAAGGAAGGAGCTTTTGAAAAAAGTCCACAAAAGATTTAAGATGCCAAGGTCTGAGACTTTGCTGTTTCTACGCAAATAGAGTCTCTGATAAGGCTACTTCGCCTACAGCTCTACTAACGGTGTGTAGGCTAAGAATGGAGGTTTGTGTGTTTGCGCAGTCAATCAGCACCCGCCGTGGTTAGTGTGCGTGCGTGCGTGCGTGCGTGCGTGCGTGCGTGCGTGCGTGCGTGTGCAGTCATGCCGCGTTTCCACTGCAGGGTGCGGTACGGTTTGGTTCGCCTCAGTCCGGGAGGGAGGGGGCGGTATAGCCCAGCTCAGTTCCGAGGTCGCGTTTCCACCGCCGACAGTACCCTTTATGGTAGGCCGGATTTCGATCGCCGCGGCAGCTACGTAAACATCGTAAACAACGTCTTCCTCCCCAAGAATGCAGAGGAACGTCTCCACCTCCTTGTACGCCCAAGAAAGCGTTCTAAGCGACATGTTCATTGTAAAGAATAATACCTCGAGGCTACTGTTTGTTTGTTTTTATCCCCACGTCGCCAGGAAGTGACGGTTCTGTCGACCAATCAACGGAGGGGGTGGGTAGCTCGAATTTTCCGGTACACTTTCAGGCGTCTCGTCACGTTTTCAGAACCCCAACGGGGGAGTATTGCGACACATTAGTGCCATAATTCACTAATGTGATAAAAGATGCTTTTGGGCGTATTATATTATTCCACACGCGTAGGTATTAACTGCGAGCGTGCGAATGATCTCTGCGCGCGCGCAAATTACCTCTGCGCGCGCAAAACAGCCTCTCGCACGTGCAAATTACCTCAGCGCGCGCAAAACAGCCTCTCGCGCGTAACAGCCTCTCGCGAAAGATGTTTTTACGCTCGCTCGAATTTAATTTTGGCACTATGGGGGAGGGAACCAAGGCAGGGCGGGCTTTCCTATGATTGGCCGTTTCTGAAGCGTGATATTTGATTGACAGCCCTCCTCAGCCTTCCTCTCATTCAATTCTGAATTGTACAGTAAATGGCTGAAACGATAGTTACGTATTGTAACTCTAGATTCTATGAGTATAGGCACAGCCTTTTAAGGCTATTGCTATTGGGTTATCCCTAGGCGTGAGCCGTAGCACTGAAAAATTTGTAATCCCTGACCACCAACAGCTTGGGCCTCAATTACGTCCGCGTGCGGCGTGCCTCAACGACGTCCGCATTTCGCAGATATAGTCGGGCGCCGGCGGACGTTCTGCTCCCAATAAACAGATTTTCTTCAGCTATTTAAAGGACAATGAGGCCGACACTTAAAAGGCTGCGCCTATACTCATAGAATCTGGAGTTACAATACGTAACTATTGTATTGCCATTTACTGAACAATTCAGAATTGAATGAGAGGAGGGCTGAGGAGGGCTGTCAATCAAATATCGCGCTTCAGAAACGGCCAATCATAGGAAAGCCCGCCCTTCCTTGGTTCCCTCCCCCATAGTGCCAAAATTAAATTCGAGCGAGCGTAAAAACATCTTTCGCAAGAGGCTGTTACGCGCAAGAGGCTGTTTTGCGCGCGCTGAGGTAATTTGCACGCGCGAGAGGCTGTTTTGCGCGCGCAGAGGTAATTTGCGCACGCGCAGAGATCATTTGCACGCTCGCAGTTAATATCTACGCGTGTGGAATAATATAATACGCCCGAATGCATCTTTTATCACATTAGTGAATTATGGCACTAATGTGTCGCCATAGTGGAGTACTGAAAACGAGGGCAAAACGTGTACGGCTCAGTCCGGGTCACGCCCACTTTGGGCGGTGGAAACGCAATCCGTACCGCACCTTTGCGAACCGAACCATACCTCACCCTGCAGGGGAAACGCGGCATCAGTCAGCAGCACCCACGTGGTGTGTGTGTGTGTTGTGTTGTGTTGTGCGAAGTGTTTTAAGAATGGTTGGCTGCTTTTTTAGGTGCGCACTACTGCCCTCTCTCCAGCAAAATGCCTTTCTACACTGCCAAGCCGGTTCGGTCGAGGCTTGGCACGCCCGGCGATTTCACTGTCTTATCTCAAGTTTCCTGTGTAAAACAGAGGGGGGGCTTTCTTGGTTCACTGGAGAAGGCGGGGCTGCGCATGGACTCTCGACCTCTTTAGAATAATTGGCATATTCCCGAATGTTTTTAGTTATTTATGAATGAAGACTCCCGCATGCAAGAATGATTTCATACCTGAGTGTAGGCTAGAAACGCGATTAACTATTTACAATTGCAAAAACACCAACGTATTCTTTATTTTGCAGACCACTTGTTTTTTTACTGACAAAAGCCTCGTAAGGACAGTTCTTCTGCGTCTCTCTCGTAGATCGCACCATCTTTCAACGTCTTTGTTTAATACGACTGCATCACCTTCTCTCACATGAACAGCAGCTCGCGGATTTCACTTTCTCTCCAGTTAGAACTGCTCATGATGATATCGCTGTGTTGTCTATGGAGACAGTGCAGCAACACCTCTACCCAAGCCCCCTCCCCCCCTCGGAACCGCAAAGCCATCGCAATTATATCAGAATGTAACCCAATAAACCGCCAATGTGTGTAGGGTCCGGGAGGGCAAATTGGGGTGCTAGCTCAAGCAGCCAATTTACCTCAGGCAGTGTAAACGCGCGGACCGTGCAGCGAAATAGGCGTGCATAAGACGGCATATACACTGCCAAATATGCAGACAGGAAAGGAGGAGCGGCTTTACGTGTGGCCTTTGCATATAATGAGACCCTTTCTACGGACACATTTCCCTGGCAGACTCCGGTGGAGAACCAGGCTGACAAATGCACACGTTTTTCACTTCAACTTCATATTTAGGGTTAAATTACGAGATCAGCAAATAAATCATTCAAAGACCAACGGGATGTTCCCCGCTCGGCTACATAATGAAATAACTTATTTTTCTTTTTTAATGCAATAATCACAATCACGTTTGCTGTTTATAACGTGATCAGGCATGACGGTTAGGGCATACACTTGTTTATATGTACGTCTTTTAAGAGTCATCTAGTGCTTGGTAGGCATATGACTAGCCAGCTGACGGGCCTGCACTTTCATTAAGTCCAGATAAACTTTCATTTATCAATTCCTTGAACTAGCCTTTGATAATGTTCTGGCCCGCCACCTACTGGCTGGAAAAAAAATAGTCCCGAGGCAAAACTTAGTTGCCGACCCCTGCTCTAGAGTCTAGACTAGCATATCCTGCACCCAGCCTACTCAGGAATGTTGTCTTGTACCCCTCTTGAATGGAAGGATGACTTGTTAAACAATAGGTACGCAAAAAGCCCTAGATGTGTTAGTAGGCACCTGACCATCCCCTTTGTACGGTTTGTGACGCAGACAGACTGCGAGGAAGAGCGCGAGGGAGTGGATGGAGCACAGTGGAAGACCAGCTCGGCGGGCTCCACGCTGATGTGGGAGGAAGATGATGAGGAAGAGAGGGGGGAAAGGCCTCCTGAAGAGGCTTGGTAATACTCCTCCGTGAGGGAGTTCTCAGAGAGGATGTCTGGGCTCTCCGCACTGCACTCGCTCGACTCCTGGAGAGAACAGAGAACCCCCAATGTCAGAATGGGAACCTCTCAACAAAGACACAAACACACAAACCCGGAACTCTTCCTCTAAACAAACAACAGCTAGTTTTGTTCATTAGCTGCACCTAGGGGATTGGCGATAACACATTGTGGACTCAAATATTGGGAGGCCTTTTTCTCTCTGAACCTGGAAGATCCACCACTCCAAAGAAAACATCACGAGAGCTGCACATTTGAATCCATAAATGAGGCTGAGTATGTGTGCCATTCCGCAGCTGTGATGGCAACAGCTAGCCTAGAAATCTAGACGCCCCTAGCGGCAGCAAATTTAATTTGCAGCCAGGGAGGTCTAGCCTTCTGTCGTCGTTTTTCGCTGCTGGAAACAGAAAAAGGGACAGGCCAATCAGATCGTGAGGGGTGGAATCGAGCCGAATTACGACAGAGCTGCGACGGTTGCGTGTTAGAGGTAAACAATAATGGCTGCTCTTTCGACTCGGCTTTGGCTGCGATTCTTCAAGACTTGAAGTTATCATTTTCTTTGAGAAATGAACAAAGAACTGCACTGAAGTCTTTCCTTGAAAGAAAGATGTATTCTGAGTTTTTCCGACCGGATACGGTAAAAGTTTGATTTTAGAGCGACGGAAATTTCCGGCGCTCTGACTACGTCACCTTCTTCGTTGCTCTGATTGGTTGTAGCGCTATCCTATTGCGTGCAGAGGGAACTTGAAAGACAACCGTTTATCCCGCCCAAACTGCCACCGTACGAGACCAGATCCAATATCTTTCCGATATGGGTCTGGATTGCCAGGCTAGGCAACAGCAGTAGACAAACTTGTCAATCTTTCGCATGTGAGTCATTCCTCCCTCAAAGCACTGTTATTTATTTATTCATGTCCATTATTTCAAGCCTCAAGAAATTAAAAGATTAGCCACATTAAGCTCCTCATGTCCCACCCCCATCCCCACCCATCCCTGTGGTACCTCGTCTAGCAGACACAGCGCCCCCTGGTGGTCCAGGCGCAGGCTGCGGTTCTGCAGCATGGCACTGAGCTGGTCCGGAGGGTACAGCGTGAGCCCGCGGCGCCGATGGAGCCGGTACGTGGTCAGGTGTTTGGGTCGGAGGACGGCTGGCTTCTGGAGCTCAGAGTGGCAGGTACCGATGACATCAAGAAACACGGGGCCCTAGAGCCAATACAAAAAAATAGGTCACAGGGTAGTGTCTAGATAGCTTGTGATTGCAATAATTGCAGAGTCAGGGTATTTGGTCTGTAATAGAGACTGTATAAAGAGGTCTGAATGTACACATTTTAAATCCTGTGTTAAGGCCGACCTACCCTATGCAGTATAAGACAAGCAACCTTCCGGTGGTGTATCATGGGGGATTGGGGCCTGTACGCCACCTTTAGTGTGATATGGCTGTTTGGCTGCAGAGTGCCCCCTGTTGGCTGGACGCTGAACACGCTGTGACCACAGCCGTCCAAATCCCATTGGTAGACTGCCTCACAGGGGGAGGAGTTCACCAGATCCACCTTTCTCATGGCCGCCTGTCCTTGGTCAAGATGGCCAAAGTCCAGCATGGAGCAGGATAAGGTCACGATGGGGCCTTAACGACAACATGAGTCCATTGGTTAAAGGAAAACCTTGTGAGCTTTCATCCTGAACTCTATTTTCTAATCCTTTTGGGTCAAAGGTATTTATGCAAATGACTTGTGTGAAGTTGGTCCAGTATTGAGCAAGAACATTGCAGCCATGATCCACGAAAACAGGCTTCATGGGAATCCTTTGCGGCAATTACACCCCGTCAATATGTGTCCCCCAAAGTGATGTCTTTTACCAACGACTCAGATTATATTCTAACATTATGGAAAGGATCCTGCAGAGAAATACTTGTTTTCTCTTTACCTTTGGCTTTTTCTGGCCTGGTCGTTTTTTTGTATAACCGTGTCTCGCTCAAAGACAAGTCTCACTCTGAAATCTCGTTGTTGCCTTATTGCAGGAGGAATTACTATTGTCATTAAATCTTCATTCTCCTTCACCCAAATATTTTAGATAACAGTAAATAACTAGTCCAACACAACAAACTCTCCTCTCTCCAGCTCTCACTCACGTTTCAAAATCTCTTCCTGCAAAAACTGTGCTCGTCTCATTGAGCGAGCCCCAACTAAATGGATGGTCCTAGAATGGTTATGAATAATTAATTCATAAGAAAGGCTATGATTGACTGCCAACAACTTATATCTACAAATTGCCTTCATTCACATACCTATACAGGTCCCGGTGAGTTTGAGCTGGATTTTGTTTAACGCCCCTGGACACACAAGAGTCAAGTAGTCGACTGCAACAGTGTCCACAACAACTGGGCTGTAGTGGACTGTAGCTCTGAGCGATGACCCAGGCGCAACCTCCCCAGAGCTGACATCACAGCTAAACTCGGACCCCAGCTGGGGTGTCCCCCCTTGCAGGCAAGAGAAGGCAAACGATGCAGTCACCTGGAGGAAAGGCGAGAGGAGAACTCAGAGACATGTATAGAAACAGAGTATAGAAACAGAAAATAACATTATGTTTTACTATTTACACACTGATCAGAAGCTTTCATCCAAACAAACTAGCGTACACAACAGGCCAATAGATACAGGTCATAAGCAGGTGTTAGGGGTGAGGGTCTGGACATTGGGGATCAAACCTTTGGCTGGGAGTCAATACCCTAACCACTATTAGATCATCCGGTCCTTGCTATTTTAAATTCCCTAGTCTTACAACTCTGACTTTAGATAAAATCTTAAGCCCAGAGTAGATTTTCGAGGACCAGCTCAAATCAGGCTGAACAGGGCGTGTCACTTTTCATATTCAAGCAATAATGTGGCCGAAAGTGGGAAACTGTAACTGCGTCATCATTAGCAAACTCAAACTGAGCCAGCAGTCGTAAACTGTAATAAAGTGTAGAATATCTAAGTAGCAAATCAGGAAATAAAGTGTTACTCCTTGTTACTGCAGTCCTGGTTTCCGGCTCTGGGCGCCACCCTGAAGATTTTATTCCCTTACAGGGACTTGAACGTTTTGACGTTCTAAAACGTTGAGGGATGCATTAGACCTGTGCTACAGAGGATACTGCAAGTGGTACATGGGATTTTATTCTAGACCCATTTACAAAGAAATAATGTAGATTATTGAAAATAAATATATTATAAATATTGTTTACTGAATGTAGTATTATGGCATGTTATAATTCCAAAAATGCTCCACATTCTCCCACGAGGTCTGATTATGCAAAATACCAACCTTGCCATTACCGTTGTTATGCGGTAATAACACACTTATAGCCCTATCACCAGCTCACTATTGTCCTGCAGATCTGGTGCGCCAGAGCATTAGCATTATTGTTGGCATTGACTAAACTAAACAAAATAATGACAAAACGAGATGATGGTTTTCACTATGGAGTGAGTGTGTCTGAAGACCAAACAAGACCAAGAGGACTCATGTCCAAATTTAGAAAAAGTTGTCCATGCTTTAAGATTATTGTAACAGCCTCTTTGCAGGCCTTTCAAAACAAGCTCTTAGCAGCTACAGCTGTTTCAGATTGCAGCAGCTAGAGTTCTAACAAAGACCGAAAGACATGAAAACATTACACCAATCCTCCAATCCCTGCATTGGCTCCCTGTATGGTAGTGTTGATTTTCAAAATACTGCTGCTCTGCCATAACTCACTAAACGGTTTAGGGCCAAAGTATTTCACTGAATTGTTCAGCTAAATGAACCTCTAGACCTTGGAAAGCTGCATTCAGCTACTATGCAGCACATAGCTGGAATAACTTCCTAAAGATCAGATACTTGCTCCACCCCTGACTACATTTTAATCAAGGTATTATTATTTTATTTAAATGTCTCATATGTATTTATCTATTTTCTTTGATAAATTACATGTTTGTATGTGCAGCACATGGAGTCTAGCCTGGGTATGCCAATGCTGCCTTGCGCGCGATGTCATTTCGCGCTGCTAGGCACCCTGGATTCCATGGATCCAATTTTCGCCTGAGATAGGGAACCAATCACAGAACGGGGAGGGACGGCAAGACGATGACGATGTCTATGCGACACATCGAAGCTTGTAGTTTACGGATCCAAAATGGCAGCAGACGCTTTACCTTTCGATGCAGCCATAGATAGTGTTCTAAGTAGTTTAAAACGCAAGTTTATTTTGAAAAAATAGCAACTTTCGGCGTTAAACTCTTTCATTACCAAGAAGGATGTCTTTGCCCTGCTACCAACAGGCTTTGATTGAGTATGAGCTACGTACAGACTCATATGATAGACATTCGTAGCGCCCAATAAACGGCTGCGGGCAATCGTAAACCCCGCCTCAAATACGAGAAAATGAATGTGTGTGGTTCCCAGACCTCATCTCAATGTAGAATGAGATGAGGTCTGGCGTTAGCCAGGCTACATGGAGTCTGTCTTGTGTATGAAATTTGCTGCATAAATAAAGTTGACTTGACTGAATAAACACACTTATGCAGGCCTCAGACTTATTCTTTAGTCTGCTTTCCACTGGCCTTGTAGCCTAGAAATCTAGACGCCCCTAGCGACAGCAAATTGAATTTGCAGCCAGGGAGGTCTAGCCTTCTGTCGTCGTTTTTCGCTGCTGGAAACAGAAAATGTGAAAGGCCAATCAGATCGTGAGGGGCGGAATCGAGCCGAATGACGACAGAGCTGGGACTGTTCCGTGTTAAAGGTAAACAATAATGGCTGCTGCTGCTGGCGAACAGCTGTCTTTGTACTCGGCTTTGGCCGTGACTCTTCAAGACTTGGGGCCCTATCTTGCATCCGGCGCAAGTGACTTAGTCACTGGCGCATGTGTCGTTGCTAGTTTACAACTGGCGCAGAGCGCTCTTTTGCCACCTGCGCCACTCGCCGGTAAATTAGGGAATGATCTTGCGCCCCAAGGGGCGGTTCGGCGGAAGGAGGAGGCGTGTTCTGGCGCAAACGGTATTTTGCCGTCTCTGAATACCATTGCGCTACTGACCAGGAAATACCTGGTTTAAAGTCAGTGGCGCGTTGTTCAGATGCTATTTTAAGGGCGCAAGCATACATGCGCATGCGATGCATACGGATTGCTTGTGCACCTCGCGAATACACTTTGCTTCTCTCATCTACCTAGCCGCACATTCTTGGTAAATTATTTGGGAAAGAACAGCTGATGCAGCGGTAATAAGTTGTAGGCTACTTTTTAATCAATGCATCTGCAAACACCGTACAGCAAACACATTTTCTTGAGACATCGTGTAGGCCTACATGCCCATAACTTTTAGGATTGATGAGTAGGCATATTTGATCGTGAAAAACATTGCTTTACCGCGAGTGAGTGTTAAAAAGAATTAATGAATGCGGGCGCGCGTGTGTGCTCTGTTTAAACACACGCAAACTAAACACTCTCATCATCATCTCATCTTCGTCGGCTTATCGGGGGTCGGGTCGCGGGGGGAGCAGCTCAAGCAGGGGGCCCCAGACTTCCCTTTCCCGGGCCACATTGACCAGCTCTGACGGGGGGATCCCGAGGCGTTCCCAAGCCATTGTTGAGATATAATCTCTCCACCTAGTCCTGGGTCTTCCCCGAGGTCTCCTCCCAACTGGACGTGCCTGAAACACCTCCCAAGGAAGGCGCCCAGTGGGCATCGTTACCAGATGCCCGAACCACCTCAGCTGACTCCTTTCTAAGTAAAGGAGCAGCGGCTCTAATCCGAGTTCCTCACGGATGGCTGAGCTTCTCACCCTATCCCTAAGGGAGACGCCAGCCACCCTTCTGAGAAAACTCATCTCGGCCGCTTGTACCCGCGATCTCGTCCTTTCGGTCACCACCCAACCCTCATGACCATAGGTGAGGATAGGAACGAAGACAGACCGGTAGATCGAGAGCTTTGCCTTGCGGCTCCGCTCTTTTTTCGTAACAACGGTGCGGTAAAGCGAACGCAATACCGCCCCCGCTGCTCCGATTCTCGGGCCAATCTCACGCTCCATAGTACCCTCACTCGCGAACAAGACCCCGAGGTACTTGAATTCCTTCACTTGGGCAAACTAAACACGTAACGCATAATACAATCAATGGCAATGTCTATTACCGCGGGGACACATGCATACAATACTGATAAGAAACAATGTTTATAATGTATTGCGTAGCCTATATCATTAAATAGAACCACAGTTACTGCATATCATATGTTATATTCTATCATACGTTTTCTTTGCCGAAATTTATTTGAGGACTCAGTATTTCTGAAGTTGTGGAAGAAAACCCCTTATTCCATGTGTGAATTAGGCCACATTATTTGGCAATAAACTAAGCCATTTGCAAATTCATGTGCATCTGTCTCATCGGAGACTGCAGACGCGCTGTCAAAATATCAACTCGTCCGATTCAAATGCGCTCATGGCTCTTAAAGGGGATGGGAGCTGGCACTCTCATTGGTTTGTTGCACGTTACGCCCAAACCACACCTACGGGTAATTAGGCTGCTTCAGACCAACCCTTTTGACGCTTGCGCCGCGGCGCAAGCGTCATTTGTCCGCCTGTAAAATAGCGATAGCGCCGTAGAACCGCCCACAAAGCTACTTGCGCTTTGCGCTTTCCCACTTGCGTTTCAGACCGTTAAAATAGGGCCCTTGAAGTTATCATTTTCTTTGAGAAATGAACGAAGAACTGCACTGAAGTCTTTCCTGGAAAAGAAAGATGTATTCAGAGTTTTGCCGACCGGATACGGTAAAAGTTTGATTTTAGAGCGACGGAATTTTCCGTCGCTCTGACTACGTCACCTTCTTCATTGCTCTGATTGGTTTTAGCGCTATCCTATTGCGTGCAGAGGGAACTTGAAATACAACCGTTTATCCCGCCCACACTGCCACCGTACGAGACCAGACCCAATATCTTTCCAATATGGGTCTGGCTTGCCAGGCTACTGGCCTTGAACTTTTTGCAGTACTACTTGTATAAAGAGGGCGCTGTCACTCTTTGCTGAGCCACTGCATGTATTTATCTATTGTTTACCATTTTAATATGAGGTGGTTCACGAAAGGTCTTTGGTAGTAGGCCCTACACCTAAAGTCAAAGGTTAGGAACGCATGAATAAGACAGTGTGAGGAACGTCAGCCAGGAGCTATAGCTGTATTTTAGTTTAAATGAATGAGGTATAAAGTAAGTGTGTATCTAGACACCATTCAGGCTGGAACACAATGAGACTGAATGGATTAAATAACTTCACGTTCACATGTTTCTGTTATAAAGCATGGCACCATCGATGTGCAATGCAATGTAATGTACCGGGATCTAGTACTCACAGGTGACATGTTGCAGATGGTAAAGGATTTCTTGCGGTGGCAGCCTATTGCTACTGAGCCAAAGAGCAACTCTGGAGCGGCTTCAGGATCCTCCTCTCCTTCTGTGCACCTCAGCTGGAGAGAGGGGTATTTGGCTGAAAGTGAGGGCATTATGTGTCAAAGCCCAAATCGTTAAAGTTCATTCATTCATTACATGTTCATGTTCTTCCCCAATCTATTTTCTTCCTGATGGTTTTTCTCAAATTCACATGAAAGGGTTATTCATTGGTGATGGTTATTCATAGGCTCTTGCTGAAAGCCGTTAGACCGCTAGTATCTCCTTAAGTTCAGGGGACCACCCAGATGTCAGAGTTCACGTTCTGTTTCAGGCCCCGTCCACACGAAGCCGAAACGGGCGAAACCGTTCCGGTTTCGATCTATCCGGTTTCAGAGTATTTTCGTAAAGACGGAGTCAAGCGAAACTAGGTAGATCTGTACAAACGCTGTAGTACACATGCCAGGCCCATAAGGGGCGCTGCTTCTGCTACAGAAATCCAGAAGAAAAATAAATAATAAGAAGAGGCGAGTATGCGCATAAAGGCTGCCCCCCGAACCACTTACAACACAAACAGTCATCATTAGAGATGACTGTTTGTGTAAAGATCATTAGAAATCGGCAATTAAGGCAGAGCAGGAGGAGAAGGGAGTTCTCAGATGCCATCTTCTCAGAGGACAAGATGTTTTTGACATTCAGACATAAACCCAACCCAACTCCAAGTGCTTCTGCAGCTGTGAAATTCTACATGGACCTGCATTGGGCCAGACCACTCACCTTGTCCTCGAAGGAGCACAGTGCATCGGCCTAGCAGCTCTTCTCCTGTGTCGCCAAACCTGCAGAAAGCCTCCCGCTGGTGCACCAGCGCCTCGTGTGGCTGGAAGACCACAGTGATGAGACCTTCCTGGCTGGGCTCCAGCAGGCCTTGGTCTGGGCTCACATGAAACGGTGGTGGACACTCCCACTGGAACCATGTATGGAGTTTACTGGGAGGGAGCACACAGCAGGGGGTTGAGAGTGCCACAGCAGTGGAGGGGGTTGAGAGTGCCACAGCAGTGGAGGGGGTTAGAGAGAGAGAGAGAGAGAGAGAGAGAGAGAGAGAAAGAGAGAGAGAGAGAGAGAGAGAGAGAGAGAGAGAGAGAGAGAGAGAGAGAGAGAGAGAGAGAGAGAGAGAGAGACACTTAAAAGAAGAGACAGTAAAAGATTGAGGAAGAGAGACATGAAAGAGTGAGAGAGGAAAAGATTGAAAGGGACATTTTAGAGAGACAGAGATAGTGAAAGAGTGAGAGGGGGAAAGACAGCCTTGCTTTTGTTTGTTTATTATGCTGTATATCCAGACGTAAAGTGACACAACAAGACTCAAAACCAAAAGCAAAAACTGAAATTCCCAAACTACGTAAAGATTCTGCAGCCGTTCAAACATACATGCAAACTCAGACACATGTTACTTATCCAGGCGTACCTTTGGTTCTTTAACACCAGCGTGGTTTGTGTGGAGTGCTTCAGGGCACAGATTGGCAGCAGGACAGAGTCTGGAGCCACCAGGGCGTGGCGGGGGAGTGTGGCCCGAAGAGACACCACAAAGCTGCCGTCCCTCCCTTCAAAAGCTACACTGTCCTCGTACTCACACTGAACAGGAGGAACAGAGGCTTATGGTACGGCCACACAGAACGTGTTACGTGCGTTAGAGGCGAAAATCTGCATATTTGCATAGGGAACCATTGGTTTAGGCGCGTAGATGCGTTACACGCGCTAAAGCAGCGCGTTAGGCACGTTGGACGCATTTTAAGCACCTAAATAACATCCCCAACGCACCAACGCACCCAACGCACCAACGCGCAGAGTTCAAAAAATGTAACTTTTGACGTGCCAACGCGTGAAGTTTAGATTCTCTGCCCAAGCCCGAGCCGTCCTGCGGGCCGGGTCGGGGCCGGGTCGGGGCCGGGTCGGGGCTGATGTTTCCCACCACTATCCTCGGGCCGGGTTGAGAACCGATTTAAACCCTTTTTTTAAATCATTGTAGTTTAGCTATGGTATTTATGGTATGCATGCCTTAAGTTACCCTCTCGTGTGGGCTGAAGGTGAGCGGGAGAGGGTAGGAGGTGCCTGGGCTGATGAGGATCTGCTGGGTCAGCACACTCCTGAAGTACTTGGACACTGGAGCCCTGGGAGGACACACACAACGGGTTAACTTTTTTTATGGCTTAAGAGAGAAGTATACTTTGAATTCAGCATTCGATTTGTGTGTGTGTTTGCGTGTGTGTGTGTGTTTGTGTCTGTGTGCCCGCCTGTGTGTGTGTGTGTGTGTATCTGTGCATGTGTAAGCGTGTTTTTTATGTGTTTGTCTTTGTCTTTGTGCCAGCCTGGGTGTGCGTGTGTGTGTGTGTCTGGGTGTGTGTGTGTTTGTGTGTGCGTGTGTGTGAGTGTGTATTTGTGTGTGTGTGTGTGTGTGTGTGTGTGTGTGTGTGTGTGTGTGTGTGTGTGTGTGTGTGTGTGTGTGTGTGTGTGTGTGTGTGTGTCCGCCTGGGTGTGTGTGGGAAGTGTGTATGTGTGTGTGTGTGTGTGTATGTGCGCGTGTTAGTGTATGTGTGTCCGTGTGTTTGAGTTTGTCTAAGCATGTGTATGCGTGCATGTAAGGGTATCCCCATTGTTTCACAACCTGAGCCGTAGTTTCTGCAGCTTGCTGTGGACATTCTTTAATACTAAGGTCTTGGTGAAGTTCTTCCCCAACTCCCAGTCTTCCCACAGCAGCTCTGGGGAGGTCTCCACACCCAGAAAGCAGCACCTTTGGCTGGGTGTCCGTGGATGGGGCTCCCTTGGTCGTTGGGGCTCCCCTGATGGCTGCGAGCTGTGGCACTGTTAACACGTGAAGCAAGCAGCTCAAGGAAGGATACACAAGGTCAAAGCATTGAGAAGACAACTAGTATATTGCACCACAATGTCACTAGGAAGAGGACACTCCAGAACTTCCACAAAGCCTGGTACCATTGACCTTTGGTCAGGGTTAAATACCTAGTTTCTATTACTTAAAGATGTTCACAGGACGAAAGAGGAAATGAAGGAAAGGTTGATCGAGTAGATTCAGCAGTTTAGTTGCATTATACATTAAAGTAATATGAATAGTATTCAGATGATTATAATAATAATTATTTTTATTATATGATTATTATTATTATATGATATTAATATACCGATATAATATACCACCACCGCATATTTTCACTTTTATTGGGATGAAGTGTTCGATATTCTTTAAACAGACCAACCATGAGAAAACAGAGATGGTTGTGAAAGATGTAGAAAAGACCAGCCCATACAAACACCTCTGTAGTAAAGCAGGCTGCACTGGAACACAAAGCCATTCCCACACACATGGGCTCTTTAATGGATACATTTTGCATACTCATCAAATTATGCTTATGCTGTAAAAACTATAGTGTGTGTGTGTGTGTGTGTGTGTGTGTGTGTGTGTGTGTGTGTGTGTGTGTGTGTGTGTGTGTGTGTGTGTGTGTGTGTGTGTGTGTGTGTGCCTGCGTGTGTGCCTGCGTGTGTGCCTGCGTGTGTGCCTGCGTGTGTGGGGTGGCTATTTTACTTACTCTAACATCATCCATGTTGCTTTTGGGGGTCCACCCTGATGATTACTCCAGGTGGAGGGGATTCTGAGGGAGTCAGAACGACTGAAGAGAAGAGGAAGTGGTTCCCGGGGTGCAAAGGTCAGATCAGTCAAACGGTGCAAGATATTCTGGTGTGACCCCCGACCGAAAGGTTACGGTTTTGAACCCCGATGTCTGCAGTCTGCATCCCTTTCATCTGGCTTCTCATCCACAACATTTACCTCAAAACGGATTGTTCTTGGAAACTGCTGTTTCGATTAACTTTTTAACAAAAAAATGTATACAGAATAAATGACAGATTAGTTCTTAAATAAAATACGTTTGAAGTGTAGGCCTGTGTACCACATGGACTGAGTTCAGTCTTCAGCATTCAGCTCAGGGTTTAACCTCCATGTAAAACAGGCTGCTACAGGCAGTGTTGCCAGATTGGGCCGGAAATCTGGCCCATTCTGGCAACACTGGCTACAGGTTCAGTCATGTACGGCGAAAAAGAACTCAAAACTCCATTAAAACTAGTCAAAATGCAAAGTTATGATCCTCAAACGGTGAACTCGCTTCCCGTCAAATAATTCAAGTTTGAAGAATGAAAATGTAATTAAATAAAACCCCACCAAGGTGAGCTGAAGAGACGCTTCTTTTTCCTTGACTCGACGTCTCCAACGGCAGCGGAGAGAGACGCCTGATCGTTGCCATGGCAACGAAAGCAGCTCCGGGTGCCCATATTTGGCAGGTTCCGCTTCCGCATAGGTGCCCACCGCTCCCAAGCAGGAAAATGCATGAAAAATACCTGTTGATGTTTTCATGTTTTTTGCCCAAATGTATATATGATGTACAAAGTATGCTCTGATATAATAACCTATCTGAATAAGAATAATTACAACAACACAAAAGATTGGTTTGGGCGCTTTTAATCCCAAATCCGTTAGGTAATATGCATAGGACATCTAAACAGCAAAGATTTACAAAATAATTACTATATTATCCAATTATTATTGCGTAAAAATAATGTTTTTTACAATCCAAAACCAGTTCCATAGCTATTAAGCCGATGTCATACAGTAGTCAACAACAACACGGAAAACCGTCCCAGGCTCTTGCAATAGCCCACCATTGGTTTAAAGGTGAGGGAGGAAAATAAATGAAGTCTTCTGAAGATCCATAATAATGCTTTATGTTTCACGTTTGTTTGCTGATGAGGTTTTCCACGCGTATATTTCTAATTCAATCCCAGAGACGACCTGCCACCGGCTAAGCCCCGCCTGTAAAATACTTCAACATTACTTATTTACACCAAAGTGGTGCAAATAAAGCAGTTATTTTGGATAAAGAAGTATCTTTGGTCTGAACTGTACAAAAGTGGGACAGCCTTAGTTTCTTCAGCGTTGTCATTTAGTTTCTAACCATAATTACAAATGTTTTGCCCTCTCTTACCTAAAGGCTAGAATATTTGAATTGACCTCCAATTCAAATACCACGATGGAGAACTAGGCAGTCTTGGGACTTCTTGGCGGCGGGGGCATAGGCCAAGTCGTAGAATGCAAACGCATTTCTTCTGGACACATTAACGCCATTAAAGGTTGGATAGGTGATTTGCTTTTTTGGCATTTTTGCAAAATTACTTGAAATCCTTATCATAACCCGCTTACAGCCACGGAGTTAGAAGTACTGACATGAAAATTAAACAAGTCAATCATCTGTGGAACGGGCAGGGCTCGAAAAACTCCAGCCAATCATTTCCATTGCCACCGAGTTGCATTGGACAGTAAGTACGTCAATCAAATGGTCGTACTGCACTCCCCCTCCCCCCGCGCGCGACCCCTTCGTGCAGTACTCGTGACCCAGAGCTCGTGACCCAGAGCAAGCTCCTGTTTGTTGTTATCCTGCGGTAGCTACTGGAACTAGTTAATCCACATTTGGACCTAGCAGTAGAAGACAATTTCCATGGCAGACAAGACGCCACCATCCCCACCACCACCACCACCACCAGCAAAGAGAAGGAAAACTCTTTTTCAGAGAGTAATTGATAATAAAAACGCTGAAAGAGAAAAACTGAAATCAAGAATAATCCTAGGCGCTGCTTTCGAACGTTGGCGGCAACTGAAGGACGAAAAGGGTCTAAAAACCGATGCTTGTGTGGCGGTTGACCTAGTTTCAAAGTTTATACCGTTTATACTCGGTAATACCGGTGTGGAGACGAGTGTATTACTCGGTGTGAAAATGTCCACACCGCGGAAACCCTAGTGAAAACCAGGACTTCCAATACAATTATATGAAACAAACATACATTTTCTAAAAATAGTAATGATTTATGTGACCGTTTAATGTTTATAACATCTGGTCCAACCATAGCAGCGAGAACGTATTCTCAGCAGGGGGTGCTGGGAAAAAAAAAAACTCAGCCTGCACTAGACTCGCAACTCGTTACATTGATAAAAAAAAGATGTATAGCAGCGCAGCTCAATTACACCAGTGCATGCGCGCACAGTTGAACATCGATCGTTCACATCCAGCTGCTCACAGAACAAGTTTAGCGCACCACCGCTACCCTCACACTTTTTCATATAACCTTTTTTCAGCACTAGGTCATATGAGCATTAAATAAATGCTGCGTCTCAAATTGCCTTGGACAGCAGCGAGGATGACTCGCTTTGCCACGGGCCGAAACAGTTCGGAGCGACCACAGCCAGAGAGAACACAGCGGGGCAGAGGAGTGTCAGGAATAGTCTTTGGTGTACACATCAGTACGGCCTATTTGCACTACTGTTTAGTGGCAATGCAGTGTTTTATTCGATGCCTTTTTATTGGTGTGAATGCTGCTAGCATTCACAGCTTTGAAATCCTACGTATTTGGTGTGAATGCTGCTAGCATTCACAGCTTTGAAATCCTACGTATTTATTTTTATTATTCCGCCACTTTTTTGTCGTGCAACTCCTTCGCCATACTTCAACGTAGAAACTTAATTCAAACATTAAAACGTTCAGCTCCATTAGGAATCGCGTGCTATTATTTTTCTTATTGATATTCTTCATAATTCCCGAGATATTCAACTTTATTCACCGAAAATTGCCCCATTCACTCCCATTCAAAATTCAAAAAACGCTGATTCACCCTTCATCCGATTCAACGCTTCCAACATTCAAACGTTCATAACTTGGTCAAATTTAAACCGTTTACCATCATTCAAAGAATTAAACAGATCTACACATTTGTATCTTCAATAATCTTCAAACAGAATTTCGATATCATTTATAGTTTTTTCAGATTCACAGTTTTAGTTTTATTCCGGATTCGTTTTCAGTTGCTCTCACTCTAACCGTTTGCCATGGCAACAGCTCGTTGACCAATCAGTGGTCTCCAACAGTCGATATTCAAATGAGGCTGATTCATCCTTGACTCGATTCAACCCTTCCAACATTCAAACCTTCATAACTTGGTCAAATTTCAACCGTTTACCATCATTCAAAGAATTAAACAGATTTACACATTTGTCTCTTCAATAATATTCAAACATAATTTCGATATCATTTATAGTTTTTTGAAATTCACAGTTTTAGTTTTATTCCGGATTCGTTAACCGTTTTCCACAGCTGTTGCTCGTTGACTATCAGTGGCGAGCGCACCACTCTGGAATCTGGTTAAAGCCAGTGTGGTGGAGGGTATTGTAGTCTTTGTCATGGACTACAACAATGGACGTTAGCAGTGACGTTAGAGTTGACGTTAGCGCGGACGTTAGCGCTGACGTTAGCTCCGACGTAGGTGTTGACGTTAGCGTTGACGTTAGCGCAGACGTTAGCATTAGCGCTAAAGTTAGCATTGACGGTACCATTAGCGCTGACGTTAGCGTTGACGTTAGCATTAGCACTGAAGTTAGCATTAGCGCTGAAGTTAGCATTAGCGCTGAAGTTAGCATTAGCGCTGAGTTAGCATTGACGTTACCGTTAGAGCTGACGTTACCGTTATCCCTGACGTTAGCATTAGCGCTGAATTAGCATTGCCGTTATTATTAGCGCTAATGTTGGAGTTGACGTTATCCCTGACGGTAGCATTAGCACTGAAGTTAGCGTTGACGTTAGCGTTAGCATTAGCGCTGAATTAGCATTGACGTTAGCGTTAGCGCTAAAGTTAGGATTGACGTCACCATAAGCGCTGACGTTAGCGTTGACGTTAGCGTTAGCGCTGACATTTGAGTTGACCTTAGCGTTAGCGCTGATGTTAGCATTCAAACATTAAAAAGTTCAGCTGCATTAGTTCCATCTTGCTATTATATTTCCTAGATTCAGCGTCTTCATTCTACAGGCTTCATTCTACCTTCAAAATGTTCAGCAGATTTCCTAGATTCAGCATCTTCATTCTACAGGCTTCATTCTACCTTCAAAATGTTCAGCAGATTTCCTAGATTCAGCGTCTTCATTCTACAGGCTTCATTCTACCTTCAAAATGTTCAGCAGATTTCCTAGATTCAGGGTATTGATTCAACATTCAGCTTCAGCAGTAGAGCGGAGCATTTCCGCGTCAGCAGACTTTAGCAGTATGACTTCAAAACCATTCAACTCATTCATAGTTCATTCTACAGACTTCATTCTACCTTCAAAATGTTCAGCAGATTTCCTAGATTCAGGGTATTGATTCAACATTCAGCTTCAGCAGTAGAGCGGAGCATTTCAGCGTCAGCAGACTTTAGCAGTATGACTTCAAAACCATTCAACTCATTCATAGTTCATTCTACAGACTTCATTCTACCTTCAAAATGTTCAGCAGATTTCCTGGATTCAGCGTCTTCATTCTACAGGCTTCATTCTACCTTCAAAATGTTCAGCAGATTTCCTAGATTCAGGGTATTGATTCAACATGCAGCTTCAGCAGTAGAGCGGAGCATTTCAGCGTCAGCAGACTTTAGCAGTATGACTTCAAAACCATTCAACTCATTCATAGTTCATTCTACAGACTTCATTCTACCTTCAAAATGTTCATCAGATTTCCTAGATTCAGCGTCTTCATACTACAGGCTTCATTCTACCTTCAAAATGTTCAGCAGATTTCCTAGATTCAGCATCTTCATTCTACAGGCTTCATTCTACCTTCAAAATGTTCAGCAGATTTCCTGGATTCAGCGTCTTCATTCTACAGGCTTCATTCTACCTTCAAAATGTTCAGCAGATTTCCTAGATTCAGGGTATTGATTCAACATGCAGCTTCAGCAGTAGAGCGGAGCATTTCAGCGTCAGCAGACTTTAGCAGTATGACTTCAAAACCATTCAACTCATTCATAGTTCATTCTACAGACTTCATTCTACCTTCAAAATGTTCATCAGATTTCCTAGATTCAGCGTCTTCATACTACAGGCTTCATTCTACCTTCAAAATGTTCAGCAGATTTCCTAGATTCAGGGTATTGATTCAACATGCAGCTTCAGCAGTAGAGCGGAGCATTTCAGCGTCAGCAGACTTTAGCATTCAACTCATTCATAGTTCATTATACAGACTTCATTCTACCTTCAAAATGTTCCTCAGACTTCCTAGATTCAGCGTCTTCATTCTACAGGCTTCATCCTACCTTCAAAATGTTCAGCAGATTTCATAGATTCAGGGTATTGATTCAACATGCAGCTTCAGCAGTAGAGCGGAGCATTTCAGCGTCAGCAGACTTTAGCAGTATGACTTCAAAACCATTCAACTCATTCATAGTTCATTCTACAGACTTCATTCTACATTCAAAATGTTCAGCAGATGTCCTAGATTCAGGCTATTTATTTTTCAACGTGCAGCTTCAGCAGTAGAGCGGAGCATTTCAGCGTTAGCATTCACACCGCAATACCTTCAGGGATTGCAATTCTAGTTATTTTTATTATTCCGCCACTTTTTTGTCGTGCAACTCCTTCGCCATACTTCAACGTAGAAACTTAATTCAAACATTAAAACGTTCAGCTCCATTAGGAATCGCGTGCTATTATTTTTCTTATTGATATTCTTCATAATTCCCGAGATATTCAACTTTATTCACCGAAAATTGCCCCATTCACTCCCATTCAAAATTCAAAAAACGCTGATTCACCCTTCATCCGATTCAACACTTCCAACATTCAAACGTTCATAACTTGGTCAAATTTAAACCGTTTACCATCATTCAAAAGATTAAACAGATCTACACATTTGTATCTTCAATAATCTTCAAACAGAATTTCGATATCATTTATAGTTTTTTCAGATTCACAGTTTTAGTTTTATTCCGGATTCGTTTTCAGTTGCTCTCACTCTAACCGTTTGCCATGGCAACAGCTCGTTGACCAATCAGTGGTCTCCAACAGTCGATATTCAAATGAGGCTGATTCATCCTTGACTCGATTCAACCCTTCCAACATTCAAACCTTCATAACTTGGTCAAATTTCAACCGTTTACCATCATTCAAAGAATTAAACAGATTTACACATTTGTCTCTTCAATAATATTCAAACATAATTTCGATATCATTTATAGTTTTTTGAAATTCACAGTTTTAGTTTTATTCCGGATTCGTTAACCGTTTTCCACAGCTGTTGCTCGTTGACTATCAGTGGCGAGCGCACCACTCTGGAATCTGGTTAAAGCCAGTGTGGTGGAGGGTATTGTAGTCTTTGTCATGGACTACAACAATGGACGTTAGCAGTGACGTTAGAGTTGACGTTAGCGCGGACGTTAGCGCTGACGTTAGCTCCGACGTAGGTGTTGACGTTAGCGTTGACGTTAGCGTTAGCGCAGACGTTAGCATTAGCGCTAAAGTTAGCATTGACGGTACCATTAGCGCTGACGTTAGCATTAGCACTGAAGTTAGCATTAGCGCTGAAGTTAGCATTAGCGCTGAAGTTAGCATTAGCGCTGAAGTTAGCATTAGCGCTAAGTTAGCATTGACGTTACCGTTAGAGTTGACGTTACCGTTAGCCCTGACGTTAGCATTAGCGCTGAATTAGCATTGACGTTAGCATTAGCGCTAACGTTGGAGTTGACGTTATCCCTGACGGTAGCATTAGCACTGAAGTTAGCGTTAGCATTAGCGCTGAATTAGCATTGACGTTAGCGTTAGCGCTAAAGTTAGGATTGACGTCACCATAAGCGCTGACGTTAGCGTTGACGTTAGCGTTAGCGCTGACATTTGAGTTGACCTTAGCGTTAGCGCTGATGTTAGCATTCAAACATTAAAACGTTCAGCTGCATTAGTACCATCTTGCTATTATATTTCCTAGATTCAGCGTCTTCATTCTACAGGCTTCATTCTACCTTCAAAATGTTCAGCAGATTTCCTAGATTCAGCATCTTCATTCTACAGGCTTCATTCTACCTTCAAAATGTTCAGCAGATTTCCTAGATTCAGCGTCTTCATTCTACAGGCTTCATTCTACCTTCAAAATGTTCAGCAGATTTCCAAGATTCAGCGTCTTCATTCTACAGGCTTCATTCTACCTTCAAAATGTTCAGAAGATTTCCTAGATTCAGGGTATTGATTCAACATTCAGCTTCAGCAGTAGAGCGGAGCATTTCAGCGTCAGCAGACTTTAGCAGTATGACTTCAAAACCATTCAACTCATTCATAGTTCATTCTACAGACTTCATTCTACCTTCAAAATGTTCATCAGATTTCCTAGATTCAGGGTATTGATTCTACAGGCTTCATTCTACCTTCAAAATGTTCTGCAGATTTCCTAGATTCAGGGTATTGATTCAACATGCAGCTTCAGCAGTAGAGCGGAGCATTTCAGCATCAGCAGACTTTAGCAGTATAACTTCAAAACCACAACTCATTCATAGTTTATTCTACAGACTTCATTCTACCTTCAAAATGTTCATCAGATTTCCTAGATTCAGCGTCTTCATTCTACAGGCTTCATTCTACCTTCAAAATGTTCAGCAGATGTCCTAGATTCATTGCAACGATTCTTCAACGTGCAGCTTCAGCAGTAGAGCGGAGCATTTCAGCGTCAGCAGACTTTAGCAGGATGACTTCAAAACCATTCAGCTGATTCATAGTTCATTCTACAGACTTCATTCTACATTCAAAATGTTCAGCAGATGTCCTAGATTCAGGGTATTTATTTTTCAACGTGCAGCTTCAGCAGTAGAGCGGAGCATTTCAGCGTTAGCATTCACACCGCAATACCTTCAGGGATTGCAATTCTAGTTTTCGTATATTATTTCAATGAATACAATTTATTTATTCATAAAAAAACGGATCTGGTCTTCAAATCTTTTTTCCAAATATAGGTCGTCTTACAATGGGGTTTGTGTTCATATTCGGACCAATACGGTACAGCGGGCGCTTACATGACGTTAAGCATTTCCTGGTGCATAATGTGACGCTTCAGAACCTAAAATCCCGTTTCTCCCCGTTGACACGACAACACATAACCGGCGTTTTCAGAAATCTCCACTTTGGCCGGAGTTTTTAGAAATGATCGTTTTCTGTGATAAGACAGGGCCCCGGACAGGGGGTGTTGCAGCACCCCCAGCACTCCTACTTCCCGCGGTACTGGGTGCAACTTACAGCTGAATGTAGTGCCATGTTGTTAAACGAAAACCTACGCTAGCCTGGCTCGCTCTCGCGCATCTCTGTTCGCGCTCGTGCATGATTGCGCGTCCAGGTACTTGGAATGGGTGGAGTCAGAGTCAAGCGTTGAAGGAGAGGGGGTAGGACCATTTGAGTTGTGTATTTTCAAAATCTGCTGGCGTTTCGCAAATCACCTACCCAACCTTTAAGAGATTCAACCCAATGGATGACATGCAGTACATCGTTCAGAGGGAACTCACGCCGCTGTCAGTAAGGATCTCTAGCCCCAGGGGCCTCAACTACAGATCGTAGAGGGGGCCCCACCTAGTGTTAGGGGCCTCAACTACATCCCCAAATGGGTGGGTTAGACTTTAGAAAGCAACCCTAAAATATATTTCACATAAAACATATAGCAGTTCATGTTTGATTTATTTTGTAATGGATTCATTGATCTTATACATTATTTTCTCTCTCGGTGTACGTGTCTGCTGGCCATCTTCGAGCTGCTGGAACGCAGCATCATGGATGAGCTGGACCAGGAGGGCCATGCCTTAGAAGGCTTGGTTAGACAGGAAGTATACTTTCCAGATGCTGAGGGCCCTGGAGTTTTTACAGGTAATCACCAGTACCCATGCATCTACATCCGGCTGGAGTTTGGACGGAGCTGGGAGTCGTCCACGTGCCAGCTCCTCGATATCAATCAAAGGCTCATAATTATCTTTATACCATGTACTAATAAAATGTAAGTTTTGGCTCATTATACTGAATTGTATGATTTGAGTCATAAGAGGTACTCAAACATCCACCACAAGGAGTCAATCTGGGAACAGATCGAAAGGACTTTGGGTTTTTCTGGTAAGTACACGTGAACTCTCATTCAACTGACTCTGATTCAACTGACGTTACTTTGTATTCATCGATATCGTAACCCAACCTATTAATTGATATCGTAATCCGCCCCAGTTATTAAAAGTGACAACCCATTATAAACCTTTATAGATCGAAAAATATTTAATCAATCAATCTTACATATTTTAGTAACGGTGGGTGTCTAGATTACGACTGGTTACGACTGGTAACTTGTTTGGAATTTCAACTGAACTTTTTTGAAAACCGTGTGTTCCGTTATTTCCCGTTGTGTTAGAATAACGATAGATA
Source organism: Gadus morhua (assembly GCF_902167405.1). NCBI lineage: Eukaryota > Metazoa > Chordata > Actinopteri > Gadiformes > Gadidae > Gadus > Gadus morhua. The sequence continues at coordinate 21,437,765 of NC_044067.1, read as the reverse complement.
GCCACAATAGGTATAACGAGTGTAGACTTATGCCAGGTTCATTTTTATCATAGTAAATGCATGCAGCAGAAAGTGGAAATTCTTCAAAGAATTGACCAAACTAAATACACAGAGACACAACATTACCTCCTCAGTCTGGCACCCGCAATTGACCGGTTAGACCCGCGAAAACAAGCCCTGGCAAAGCTTCGGATTCAACAAGCCTTGTATGACATTGAATTTGGAGAATAGTGTATACTATTCTCCAAATTCAATGTCATATAAGGCTTGTATAGTATAAAAATAGTGTTATATAAAATAGTATAAATAAAGTTTATATAGTAGAAGTAGTAGTAGTATATATATATTGTATAGTATACAATAGAGTAATATAAAATAGTATAAATATAGTTTATATAGTAGTAGTAGTAGTATATATATATTGTATAGTATAAAATAGAGTAATATAAAACTAGAGTAATATATGTAGCATATAACGAGTAAAATATTTGTATATATTTACATCATTATTGTATTTGTTATTGTTATGATTATTGATGAAAATAAACCTATAATTATATTTACTTTACCTGCAGTCATTAATCACATTGTTGACATTGCCTTGACACATTGCTTAATTTGTTCTTTAAATGACAACTCACAAGACCACACCTCAACTGATTTAGTTTTTAAAAGTTTACTGAAGGGCATGTGGGATGTGCAGGGGGCGGTTCTGCCAGGGGACTTGACCAGCTTCAGATGAAAAATAAGTTGTGAAGTTGGTCCTCACAGTAATGGCCTCGTTGCTGGCGTTGTTGCTGCCAACCCTGCCAATATACTACACAACTTTCTGCGATGGGGGGGTGCTACAGAGGCACTGACTGGTCCAGCAGAACCATCTGCTGGACCAGTCAGTGCCTCTGTAGCACCCCCCCATCGCAGAAAGTTGTGTAGTATACACGTTGCCTTGACAACTGACTCTGCTACCTGTGGTGACACACCAAGCACCCTCCGGTATATCGTCCATTGGGCCGCAAGGATGCCGAAGGTACACTCCACCATTCTCCTGGCGTGAGAGAGGCGGTAATTAAAAACACGCTTTTCCCCGTGAGTGTGCCCATGGGCGAAGGAGATTTCTCCGCAAGGGGAATGCCTCGTCCGCCAGGAAAACATGAGGAATGGGCCCCAAGTTCTCTGCTCCAGGTAGGGGGGCATCCCCAGGGAGGTTGAGGGTCACCTGCCGCAGGGCAGACCCAAAGGCAGAGGCAGCTAATGTTCCTCCATCACTATTTTTGCCATAGGCTCCAATGTCGACCACCTTAAAACGATAGTGGGCATCGACTACCGCCAACAGTACAATGGAGAATGACTTCTTGTAATTAAAATAAAGGGAGCCGCTTAATGGAGGTGCCTCAATGACAACATGCTTCCCATCCATTACCCCTACGCAATTGGGAAATGCCCACATTCTTGCAAAATCCTCTGCAATCTTCCTCCACTCAGCCTCTGTAGGAAAGGCCAGGAACTCCCCAGACAGGCAGTCCCAAATGGCCTCGCACACACTCCTGACTATTCCAGCCACAGTGCTTATTCCTACCCTAAAGTGGAAAGCAATGGACCAGTAAGAGTTCCCTGTTGCCAAATACCTAGGAAAAAATACACACACAAAAACGATTGTTGTTAAAATGTGTTACAAAACACACTCACTCAGAGCCAATGATGTACTTTACCCCCTCCTTAACCTGGTGTCTCTCTCTCTAACACACAGACACACACACACACACCTACTGTACCCTCTCCTGGTGTCACTATATCTTATTTATTTATGTGTTTATTTGAAAAGGGACAGTGTACATTGATAAACATTTCCAAGAAAATGTAAATGCACGGGAATTAGCTTGGTTAAGGCTAGGTTAAGTTTTCATCCTAACAGACAGCACACACACACTCTCCCTCTCTCTCTCTCTCTCTCTCTCTCTCTCTCTCTCTCACGTTAGTTAATGTTACCCACCTCAAACAAATGCAAAAGCCGCTCGTCTGGGCTGATGGTCTCCCTGAGATGTGTCTGCTTTTTTGAGATCTCTGGTCCAATCCTCCTTAGGAGATCCTCAAATTGGCTCTTGTCCAAGCGAAAAAAATTCTTGAACCTAGCATCGTTTAGGCGGAGCTCCTGAATTAGGTGGCCGAATGCCCCCTGCGACTCCCTATTGCGGAGGATGTCGTGCACCCATAAACGGCGCCTTGGCTGTTCCTCCCCCTCCTCCTCCTCAAACGCCAAAGCTAAAGCAATTAATTGTAACTGATTCGCCATTGTGTCTTTTAGCCTATCTACTTCAAAAAGTAACCGACGGAAAATGATAATAATGGATAATGATGTAACGCTAGAATGTATGATTACCGTTGTTAAGGTTACAGAATGCTCGCACTGAAGCCCTCAAAAGGCGCTCAAAAGGCGCTGAAGGCGGCGCTTTTTTCTTAAAAAAAGAAGTCTAGTGTGAACGCGGCCTTACGCCCTAAAAATGTTAACTTTTCCCACAATTTCAAATTAAAGCCAAACATGATAAAAAACATTCACAGGCCACAAAAATGATAAAGAATTCACCAAAATCAGAAATATTGGCCAATAAAGTTGGAGCAGTTTGCCCATTTTTCTTATGTGACAATTTTGTTATTGTATAAAAATCCTACAAATGTTAAGCTTGCTGGTAGTTCTACCAGGAGGACTCAAAGCACGCGCGGCTGGCCGCCAATCACCTATCACCAACTGCCAATCACCTGCCCGCACCTGCTCTATAAAGAGTAGTCTAACATATTGTAATGTGATTATGTATGGACGTATCAGTATATTACGGAGTGACGTAGTTCCGGTCACTAGTTGATGAGTTGAACCAGTTATGAAGACACGCTCGAATGAGCTCTGTATTAAGATCGGTTAACCTTCTAATAAATACCACGACAAGTGACACAACGTGTGCGTATCGTGACATGGTGTCAGAAGTGACGAACTGAACGCTGAAAGAACGGAGATGGCAAAGTTTGGACCGCCAGAACAGTTTGACTTTACCCGGCCAGGGGAATGGCCGACATGGAGGCGCCGATTCGACAGGTTTCGTGCAGCTTCCAAGCTCAACAAAGAGAGCGGTGAGGTACAAGTCAACTCTCTTCTGTACTCGATGGGGAAAGGAGGACGACAACAATGATAACCCTGAACTTAACTACGAGATAGTTATAGCTAGGTTTGATGATCACTTCGTGCCTAGACGCAACGTGATTCATGACCGAGCATGCTTCCACAAGCGTGTGCAGAAGGAGGGAGAAACTGTAGAATCTTTTGTGAGAAGCCTGTATGAGCTTGCTCAATACTGTGAGTTCGGCATAACAAAGGATGAACAAATTAGGGACCGACTCGTTATTGGCATTCTAGATAGCGAGGTCTCACAAAAGTTGCAACTTGAGGCTGATCTTACGCTAGAGAGGGCTATCCTCCTAGCCCGACAGAGCGAGCAGATCAAGAAGCAGAGCGTGGAGCGGGCAGAGTGCTCAGTGAATGCTGTGGGACAAAGGGGACAGGCATGTTGGAAGCGCGGTAAAGACATGCGGCAGCGATATGGGCGAAACTTTCCGGAACTTGAGGAGTCCAGCAAACAAAATGGATGCCCACGGTGTGGCAGAACACACACACGTGAGGAACGTTGCCCTGCACGCGACAAGAACTGTCGGCGATGCGGTAAGCTGGGACACTTTGAACTGTTGTGCAAAAGCAAAATTATTAAACAATTAATGGCTGTGACACACGAATATGGTGATGATGATGATGATGATGATGATGATGATGATGATCAAGCTTTCTTTATCGGAGCTGTGACAAATCAGGCCCATAGAGTAGTTGAACAGCCAGATTTCAGTGACGATTGGCGTGTCACACTGCCCATCAACAATAGTCTAGTGGACTTTAAAATTGACACGGGGGCAGACATTACTGTAATGACTGAGAAAACATACAGCAAACTGCCAGACAAGCCCCAGTTAGCTAGAACCACAGTCAGTGCCACAAGCCCAGGAGGGGAAGTGGAATGCATAGGCAAATTCCTGGCCACATGCCTGCACAAGGGCCAAAAGTATGCCTTCTGGATTACAGTGATTAAAGGACGATTCGCACAGAATCTACTGGGGGGAGGTGTAGCCAAATCCATGGGCCTCGTGAAACGGCTGAATGCAGTCAGCACAGAGAAGGACGACCTATTCGGGGAAATAGGTCTCCTACAGTGCGACCCTGTCAAAATCGTGCTGAAACCAGGCGCGGAGCCCTATGCTGCCACAACGCCGCGCCGGGTGCCGTTTCTCCTCCTGCCCAAAGTCGAGAAGGAGCTGGGGCGCATGTTAGAGTTGGGCATATTCGAGCATGTCACGGGCCCAACGGACTGGTGCGCGCCCATGGTGCCTGCGGAGAAAAAGAATAAAGACCAGGTCAGAGTGTGTGTGGAACTCAAAAGGCTGAACAAGGCTGTCAAGCGAGAACTGTACGTGTTGCCCACACTGGAGGACATTGCTCCCAAGCTAGCCGGGGCAAAGGTGTTCTCCGCACTAGATGCTTCTAGTGGCTTCTGGCAAATTCCCCTGGACCCGGATAGCCAAAAACTGACCACCTTCATCACACCCATGGGCAGGTTTTGCTTCAGGAGGCTCCCATTCAGGATCTCGTCAGCCCCTGAAATTTTCCAAAGACTCATGACCGAGCTGTTCAGTGGCCACGAGGGAGTCGTGGTCGTGATGGACGACATACTCGTCTACGGTGCGGACGAGGAGGAACACAACAGGCGGCTGAATGCAGTCCTCCAGACCATAAGGCGGTCTGGACTGAAACTGAACAAAGCCAAGTGCCAGTTCAACAAGTCGGAGATCGGCTACTTCGGACACATAATCAGCGCAGAGGGCATGAAACCAGACAAAAGCAAGGTGAGCGCAATCACTGACATGCCCAGCCCAAACAACGTGGGAGAGCTGCGCCGGGTCCTAGGCATGATCAATTACCTGGGGAGGTTCTTGCCAGGCCTCTCAACTGTGCTACACCCAGTCACTGACCTGCTCAAGAAGGACAGTGCTTGGGCATGGGGTGACCTCCAGGAGAGAGCGATGCAGAAACCCAAAGACATGCTCTCATCAGCCCCAACACTGGCCTACTACGACTCCAACCACCGCACCGTCGTCAGCGCTGACGCCAGCAGCTACGGCCTGGGCGCCACACTACTTCAGGAGTACAGCGGTGAGTTGAGACCTGTTGCATTCTGCTCAAGCACACTCACAGAATCAGAGAAACGTTACTCCCAAATAGAAAAGGAGTGCTTGGCAGCGGTGTGGTCGTGTGAACGATTTGTACGCTATGTACAGGGGCTAGACAGTTTTTGCCTCCAGACAGACCACAAGCCGCTTGTCCCATTGATTAATGCATGCGACCTGGACAAAGCGCCGGTGCGGTGCCAGAGACTGTTAATGCGCATGATGCGGTTCAATGTTACAGCTGTGCATGTTCCAGGAAAACAGCTGATCGTGGCAGATGCGCTGTCCAGGAGCCCTCTGACTCAGGCCGGGTCAGAGACGGAGCGCCACATCAAGGCGTATGTCGATGCATTGGTGACAAACAAGCCCATGTCATCAGAGAAGTTGGAGGAGATAAGAGGAGTAACGCAGACTGATCCAGACCTTCAGGCGGTCATCTCCAGCGTGCAGAACGGCTGGCGTAAGACTCACAACTTTCCCTCTTTCTCTGCATTCTACTCTGCCAGGCATCACCTCTCTGAAGCGAGGGGACTAGTTCTGTATGACGACAGAATTGTGATTCCTAAAATACTGAGAGCAGACATTCTGAAGAAAATTCATGCTGGTCACCAAGGACTGACAAAGTGCCGCGAGAGAGCCAAGCTCTCCGTCTGGTGGCCCGGCATTGGTGGCGACATCAAGGCAACAGTGTCGCAGTGCAAGTTCTACATAGAACACAAGCCCAAGCAGAGGCATGAGCCTCTCATCACAACAACCCTACCGGGGGGGCCTTGGCAGAGGATCGCTGCTGACCTATGCGAGCTGGAAGGGAAGCAGTATCTAGTGGTTGTGGACTACTATTCCAGGTATGTCGAAATGGCACACTTACCTTCTACATCAAGCTTGCAGGTCATCACGCGCCTCAAAGCCATCTTCAGCAGATGGGACGTACCTCTCGAACTAGTCAGCGACAACGGTCTGCAGTTCACTTCAGCAGAATTCACTGACTGTTGCAAAGAGTACGGGTTCACACACGCAACCTCAAGCCCCCACTACCCCCAGGCAAACGGGGCAGCCGAGAGAGCAGTCCAGACTGCTAAAAGACTGCTGAAACAGCCAGACCCGTACCTTGCTCTGATGAGCTACCAGGCCACGCCCATTGCTGCAACGGGAGCTAGTCCGGCTCAACTCATGCTGGGACGACAAATTCGCACCACAGTCCCCACATTGGAGCAAAACTTGCAAAAGACTCCAATAAGCCCTGAACAAGTAAGAGTAAATGACTCTAATGCCAAAAGATCCTACGAGTACTTCTACAACCGCCGACACTCCACCCTCCGTCTCCCAGAGCTGCCGACAGGTCAGGCAGTCCGTGTCAAGCTGGACACAGACAAGGGGTGGAAGACCCCTGCGCAGGTGGTGGCGAGAGCGGAACAACCCAGATCCTACATGGTCAAGATGGACAACGGCACAGTGTTGCGGCGCAACAGGAGACACCTCCAGGCTGTTCCTGAGACCACCGGGCCTGCTGAGACCACCGGGCCTACAGAAACACAGCTACAGCCCGGGACCGGCCCAGCACGTCCCGTCAGCAGTCCACTTCCTGGTATGGTCACCAGGGGCCAAAGAGCATCACCAGGGCCCTCTGCACCAGAGGCTACACAGACACCGGCACGGCCTACTCTGTCTGGTGACACAGCCAGACTGACCTCCAGGGGCAGGGAAATCCGACCACCTCTCCGGTTCAGACTCAATGAGTGATTTTTGACTGTTTTTATTGCTAATGCCTAACCATTTTTATTTTTTCTAGGTTTCGTTACTGTCTTAACAGTGGGCTGATTTAGTTGAAAGAAAAAATATATATCCTGACGAGAGTGAAAAAAAAATGAAAAAAAAAAAAGAGAGGAAAGGAGAAGGATAAGGGAAAAACTGTTTCTGCGTTAATGTTGGTAATGCACTTACTGTGTTATGTTTTGTGAATGTGTTACACATACTACAGTACAGTAGTATGGAGGTTGTGAGGTTTATGGGGAAAAAGAAGAGGAAATGCTTTTGGTAAAAATAGATTTAATTTTGAATAAGAAAAAGTTTGCTTACCTGAATCTGCAATTAGAGTAGGTATTATTTATCCGAATGTATGTTTAGGATTCTCTGGATGGACTCAATACAGGTAAAAGTTACTTTTAGTTTATTGTCTAAAAAAGGGGGAGATGTAATGTGATTATGTATGGACGTATCAGTATATTACGGAGTGACGTAGTTCCGGTCACTAGTTGATGAGTTGAACCAGTTATGAAGACACGCTCGAATGAGCTCTGTATTAAGATCTGTTAACCTTCTGATAAATACCACGACAAGTGACACAACGTGTGCGTATCGTGACACATATGTTCTTTGCTGCTCAGGTCTTCGTTCGATGCATGCTACTGCTTTACTGTGCTTACGATTTCGATTCTCGTATCTCTCGTCGCTCAGTTACAATGTCGGTTAATACTCACCCAGAGGTCGTAATGTCGGGTTCTGATGAGGACGCTATCCCTCCATCTCCTGCCATCTCGCGTAGGAGTTCTCGAATGCAACTGAAATCGGCTTCTTGGGCGTCTTGGCCAACAAAAAAACTACTGGAACTCCTGGAATAAGAAGGCGTCCCAGTGGAAGTCGGCTAGTCGACGGGCGGATGCCCTGCAGCTTGCCGACACAGCGCTGGGGGAACATCTCCACCCTCCCCTCTCTCCAACGTTCGCTCCGGATGCCACCGCCGCTGGCTCCGCTGCTGCGACATCAACTAAACCCGGCAAAAAGCGCGCCGGTCGGCCTACTACTTCTGGCCCGGGCAAGCGAGCTTGGAAAGCCGTTAATTTCGGTCCTCCCCGGGATCCTCAACAACACCCCCAACAAGCCCCCGACGCGGACCTCCGCCAGGTTCTACAAACCCTCGCCGAGTCGGTGCAAAGCCTTGGCGCCAGGATGGACGCCGTCGAAACACCAGGCGGTACTCCCGGACGGGTCCAGGCCCCCAACCCGCCGTCGTCAGTCGCCACAGCGCCTTTCTTTCTCCAGCAACCATCCGGCTCGGTTCCCTCCGCCTTCACAGGCTACGCACCTGGCACGTGCCATGCTACCACGACTACTGCAGCCCCCGCATTAGCCCCCGTAGTGTATTTTCTCTCTACAGCTCTACCAGCGCAGCTTCAGGGTAGGATATTTATTACGCCCGCCGCGGCAATGGTTTCCCAGACCACAAAAAATAACATACTCCAGGGCAGAGATGTCAATCTCGCGGGTTTACTGTTACCCGCCTCCCTCCCCTGCCATAGAGCGCCAATGGGTTGATCGCGGTGACGTGTCCGTTCTTTTAAAAACTTCAGATCCCAGACTTACGCGCAATCTTTCTTTCGGTAAGTTTGACATCACATACGGTATCTACAGAGACATCATGTGCCAAGTTTATCCTGATAGGAGGTTAGAACTCAACGCTTACCTCGCTATTATTGCTGACCTCAACCAGCGCTACGGGGGAACCTTATTTTATGAATATCACAAAGCGTTTTCTGCCAAGTCGGCCCAATGTATTGCTATGCTCAATGTGAGGATTGATTGGTCCACTACGGACACCGAGCTCCTGCTCTACCACTTCGGTGGCCATCAGTCACTTTCTTGTGCTATCTGTAGTTCCCACGGGCACACATCGGTGCTATGTCCCAAGGCCGCTACTACCGCCCCCGTCTATGCCTCTAAAACGTCTCTCGTCCACGGCGACGTAAACGTAAGACAACCGAGAGATCGTCTCGGACGGGCTATAGTTTTGTTAATGGGAGGCCCATCTGTAATAACTTGAATGAATCTGTATGTTCTTTCCACTACTGTAAATTCTCCCAAATCTGCAGTATTTGCAGGGACCCGCACCCGAAATCCACCTGCCCCCGCCGCCAAAAGCCGGCAAACCAAGGGAGGGGCCATCCCTCCAAGAGATTCTAAAATCTCACCTATCTACCCAAATCAACTTTGCTTCTCTAGCATCATTCCTTTCATCTCACCCCAACTCCGGTTTTGTAGACCATGGCTGTGTCCCAATTCATAGGACGCATCCTTCGAAGGCTGCATTCGAAGGATGCGTCGACGCCGATTGCGTCACAGCGACGCGCCAAGTGCTGTCCCAATTCCAAGGGTCCTTCAAATGCGGCCTACGAATGCAGCCTTCTTTTCCCGGATTTGAAGGATGCATCGGCTGTATCCTTCACGGCCCAACGTATCCCAAGATCCTTCACGGCCCAACGTATCCCTCCCAAGATTCATTGGGCATTCAATCAATGGAGAATGGCGGAGAATGGCGATTTAAGTTGCATTTAAATGTAAGTATTTGGTTTCTAGTCACTCGAGTATTTAACGATACAAATGTTAAAAAAAACAAGGGCCCTTAAATCTTTTTTCATTAAAGTAATCGGCAATATAAGTAAGGTAACGTTACACTTAGTGACGCTGTAACGTTAACTAAGAACACCCATTAAGCCCTAAAGTTTCAAATTTAAGAGGTCAAAATGGTTATTTTTTACCGAAATTGTGGCGATTATATAGATAATTTGCTATTCTGTAACGTTAGATAAATGGACCAAGGCGAACACAGGTTGTGGATCCTGGTTTTCAGACCGTAACGTTACAAACGTTGGGATTGATTACACAGTTAACTTGCTTATTTTGCTATTTAAGCTGCTCTTGTTTGGTAGTGTAAAGCAAAACTAATTCTAACATTTGGTTTTGGTTTAGGGAGCCAGCAGCATACTGCTCGATTTATTCAATTGAGGGGGGAGAACGATGAGCTGTTCACCGGGGTGAAATACTCAGCAAGTGTAGCTTGGGGGTAAGGAAACAAGTGCTTATTTATATCGTAAGTTAGTTTATAAAAATTATTATAGGCCATTTATATATCTACATTTGACCATCTTGTAAAGGTTAGTTAAATTAGCCCTCATTAAACAGCAGGACAGATACAACATCCCCAGAAATAGTTTACTACGATGTCCTATTTTGGTATATTAAAGAAAGAAAGACAAAAAAAAGTCACAGCTCGCATCAGTACTAGACAGCACTAGAAAAACACACAGAGAAAAAGGGTGTTTTGACTTCTACTGGTTGTCTTATTATTATGGGCTTCATATATGATGAGGGCTAATTTAAATGTAACCATTACAAGATGGTCAAATGTATATACAGTATATTATAAATGGCCTATTGTTAACATGCGGGCTATTAACATGATTGATAAATGTGTCTCTTGTTTCCTCTGATTAATAATCTCTCTGTGCTTAGGACTATTCTGGAGAAAATAGGCCTGCAGGGGAAGGTGACTCCCCTGCAGGCAAAGAAAAAATGGGACAATTAAAAAAATATATAAGTATGTACATGTCATTTTAAATATACATTATTTGTTTTAACCATGCAAGTTAATAAATACTTTTGCTGAAATTTGTTTTTATACTGCTGTTGTTAACTGCCATGATTGATTTCCTCTGCCTTAGGATTGCAAGTATCCAGGATCAGGAGAGGGGGTAGGTGGGAAACCCACTGCTGCCACTTGGCCCTGGTTTGTCCCCATGGATAAGGTATTGGGACAGAGGCATTCCAACAACCCCCCTGCCCTAATTGCCTCCATCCCTGAGAACACCAGGGCCAAGTACAGCAAGTACAGCAGTGGTGGATCAGGAGGTGGAGGACAAGGATCAGGAGGAGGAAAGACAGCGAGGGCCAAGGTCCAGAAAGAGGGACAGAGAGGAAGACATGTTCCAGTTAATAAAAGAGGACATGAGGCTACAAAGGGAGGCAGAGGAGAGAAGAGCCCAGGAGAGCAGGGAAAGAATGGATAGGTTTTTCTCAATTTTGGAGCGTTTGGTGGACAAATAACTTATGTTTTATTATATTTAACACATTGTTTATTATTATTTACATATTTATTGAAACTAACTTATTTAACTAACTATTTATTAACTATTTGACTAACTTTTTGAATAACTATTTATTAAAACCCTAACTAACTTTTTTGTATTAACTAATGTATTCATATGTAACTTATAAAACATATATACAACAATAAAACTATTTACAACAAAAAACATTCATGTGACTATTTACAACAATTATTATAAAACTGCTATACAAACTCCTGTCAGTGGGACATCCAGGGGTGGTCTCCAGAGTGTGCTGGAGATGCCTCTCTCCACTGGGCTGAATCAATTGACGGCTGCCATGTCACTAAAATATTTTTGGAAAAGGGCAAGAATAAGAGTGCATATAAGTACGACACAACCTTACCTTGACAAAAGCAATCTTGCCACAAATTATTTGAGCGGGTAAAACTATTCTACAAAACATTTTAAATAAATAGAAATAGCTTTTCAATTATTTCAATTATACTCACCGGCTCTGGCGGTGAGTATTCCCCAACTCCTCCAATAAAAGATAAAAGATAAAAAATAAAATTATAATTTCTGGCTCCATTTTTGTTGGTTTCTTTGTTGGTTTATTTGGTTTCTTTGTTATTTTTTACGCGCTGTCCGGTATAACTTCTGTTTACTAACGGGTCAGGTCAGCTGTCAGGGTTGCTAGGTGACAGGAGCAGCGCGTGGTCACGCAAGGTAAAGGGCGGTAACGGTTTGTTACGTAAACCGGAAATGCTCCGTAGGCTAGACCGACCCATTTCTTCGGCCTTCGGAGTGTCCTTCTCAGTCTAAGAAGGCTGCATCCTTTGAAGGACGCGGTCTACGAAGGATGCGTCCTTTGAATTGGGACACAGCCCATCTCATCACGGGCCTTTCACCAGGGTTCCGGGTGGGAGTCCTTTCTACGTTGTCTACTAAATACCTGGCAAAAAATCTCCAGTCAGCTCTGGCAAAATCGGAAATAGTGTCTGCTATTCTGGCTAAAGAGCTCTTCACAAACTACGTTATCGGCCCATTTAATACTCCCCCCTTTTCTTTCATCAGAATAAATTCTCTCGGCGTCGCTACCCGGAGATATTCAGGGAAAAAACGTCTAATTTTTTACATGTCCTCTCCTCACTCTGACTCTATCGCTAGCGTTAACGAATGTATCCCACCAGAACCATTTTCGTTGCTAGAGAGGCAGCAGAGAGAGAGGTCATGTTTCCCGAAGCTCCGCTAGGCATTGGAAAAAACTACTTAATTCATCGTTCAGATCTACTTTATTTTATTCTATTTCATGATCATAATACTTAACAATATATAGTTTGTTTCCGTCGTCCTCCATTGCTCGATTCAACAACACATTTTGGCACTTTTTATGACTCCCAGATCAGACCGCAGCAAAAGCCTTGGACTTTCCTATCGCCAACATGCCTCTGTACTCGGATATCTCAGGCACGGAGACAGACTGCACCAAACTGCGACAGACAGTGGCTTTATTTGAAACGTCTTTATTTGAAAGACTAGCAGCATTAGAAAAATGCAAAGGACTTCTCCAGGATACAGTGCCGATGGGTGAGTTTGCTGAGCTAACTCAGACAAATACACAACAAGATGATCAAAGCTACACTGTATCCTTCCGAAGCTGGACAAGACAGGGACAGTTCCAGCTGCATCTCACTGGCACAGAGTCGGCGCTAAGCCAAAAACAACATACCAAAGTGAATCAACAAGTTCACTCAACGCCAAATGCTAAGCTACCCAAAACTAAAGTTGCATGTTTCAGCCGGATTAGCCCGTCACTGAAGTTAACCCTGCCGCTGAAGAACCGGTTCCTGCCACTTCAAAAGTCCACGAACGCGCCTGCCACCAATGCAACCATGAGCCCCGAGATGCGTCCGGACAAACAGTGGGGACAAAGACCGACCATGAACCCATCGCCAGAGATGCGAGCTGTGCATGCGTCGGCCACCCGTGCACCCCTGAGCCCCGAAATATGTCCGGACGGACGGTGCGGACAGAGATGGAACAAGAACCAGTCGCCACGGAGGCGAGCTGCGCATGTGTCTACCACCGCCACCTCAAGCCAACAAGGGCCCATCTCATAGAAAGCAGATGAACCAGACACTCTGATTATAGGAGACTCAACCATCAAGGATATAATCGGTAAGAAGATCAAAACATGCTACTTCCCAGATGGTTAGTGATATCAACCAGAAACTAGCCACAATCATATTGGAAAACCCCAAAATCTCACAGATTATTGTGCATACAGGACTTAATGATATTCAAAGAAAACAGTCAGAACTTCTGAAGAGGGATTACGCTGATCTATTGGATACATTGGACAAAATACACATTAAGTCATTCATCAGTGGACCCATACCAGCAGTTGACAGGGGAATAAACAGATTCAGTCGTTTACTTGCACTGAATAAATGGCTTTCGAGAGTCTGCAATGAAAGAGGAAGGGGCTTTATTGACAATTTCAACTTGTTCTGGGGGCGCAAATATCTTTAATTTGAAATTTTTGAAAGTCATGGATGTCATTGCACCTTATAAGGTTAAAACGATTTCTGGAAAGCAAAAGGCACCCTGGAGAAAAGCTGCTTCTGTAACAGCACAGAAAAAAGAATGCAGGAAGGTTGAACGCATCTGGCGTAAAACAAAACTTCATATTCACCATGATATCTACAAAGAGAGCCTCCGTGCCTACAATTTAGACTTAAAAACGTGCTAGAGAAACATTTTTCTCCAATATCATTAAAACCAATACTAATAATGCAAAAACCCTATTTGCAACTGTTGACAGACTGACCAACTCCCCAACACAAATTCCAGCTGATCTCCATTCCACGCAGAAATGCAATGAGTTTGCAGCTTTTTATACTGATAAAATTTAAGGCATCAGACGCGCCATCAATATCTCCACTTCAAACAAAAATGTTGGACTACCACCCTGTTCAGGCAAAAGTAACGTGGCAGGGATGGCATGCTTTAATGTTATAGACTCTAAAACTCTTGTGGAAACTGTTACACAACTAAAGCCATCCACCTGTTGCCTTGATTCTTTACCTACCAACCTCTTTAAGAGTGTTTTTGACTGCCTAGCAATAGACACATTGCAGATAGTTAACAGCTCTCTCCAGTCAGGCAACTTCCCAAAAGCCTTGAAAACTGCAGTTATTAAACCCCTTTTAAAAAAGCGGAGCCTAGATACCTCTATTATTAACAACTACAGACCAATATCAAATCTACCCTTCATAAGTAAAATCATTGAGAAAGTTGTCCTCCAGTAACTTAATCACTTCCTGGCATCAACAGGTTGTTATGACACCTTCCAACAAGGATTTCGACCCCTGCACAGCACTGAGACCGCCCTCATTAAAGTTGTAAACAACATCCGTCTTAACACAGACTCTGGCAAAACCTCAATACTAATGCTACTAGACCTCAGTGCTGCATTCAACACTGTAGACAATACATTACTTTTGGCTTTACCATTACTTTGGTTAGAAAACTGGGTGGGGATTTCAGGCACAGTCTTAAATTGGTTCAGATCCTACCTAAAAAAATGGGAACTACTTTGTTTCCATTGGCGACTTTGTATCAAAATCAACCAACGTGATGTGTGGAGTCCCACAAGGTTCGATCTTAGGACCCTCTTTATTCAACATCTACATGCTCCCACTAGGGCAAATCATGCAAAATAACAATATTGACCATCATTGCTATGCTGATGACACGCAAATCTATGTATCGCTATCACCAAATGACTATCGGCCCATAGATCTGCTGTGCCAGTGCATTGAGCAAGTGAAAGACTGGATTTGCCGAAATTTCCTTCAGCTAAATGAGGATAAAACAGAGATAATGTATTTGGTGCTAAAGCCGAAATTTCCTTCAGCTAAATGAGGATAAAACAGAGATAATTGTATTTGGTGCTAAAACGGAAAGGCTTAAAGTAACCCAACACCTTCACTCTCTGTCCCTGAAAACCTCAATCAAAGCCAGAAATCTAGGGGTTATCATGGATTCTGATTTACATTTCGACAGTCACATCAAATCAGTTACAAAATCTGCATGTTATCATCTTAAAAATGTAGCAAGACTTAGAGGGCTCATGTCCACCGAACACTTACAAAAACTTGTACATGCCTTTATCACTAGTAAACTTGATTACTGCAATGGTCTCCTTACAGGTCTCCCAAAACAAACTCTAAGGAAGCTTCAGCTTGTTCAGAATGCTGCTGCTAGAGTTCTATCAAATACCCAAAAATTTGAACACATTACACCAATTCTTAAATCGTTACATGGGCTTCCTGTAGGTCAGAAAATTGATTTTCAAATCATGTTGATAAGCTATAAATCCCTACATGGTTTAGGCATAAAATATTTAACTGATATGCTTCCACTACATAAGCCTTCTAGACCAGTGATTTTCAACCAGTGTGCCGCGGCACACTAGTGTGCCGCAAGAGATTGTCAGGTGTGCCGTGGGAAATTTTCTAATATCACCTTATTAACCATTGTCGGGTGTCTGTGCTGTAATAAAGTGTCGCAGATAATGTACCGTAATTTTCAGACTAACTTTTTTCCCATTTTCCGATTCTGCGGCTTATATAACGGTGCGGCTAATCTATGGATTTTTACAACTAACGGCCACTCGGAAAATTAGTATTCGAAGCTTAAATCAGTATTCGGAGCTTCGTTGTTTTTTTTCCACGCACGTGACGTTACCAGAGCGAGGGAGGCAAACTATAAGCGTCAGCGACACCAAGCAGAGAAGCGAGAGAGGTGGAGGAAGAATAGATATCTTGTTTCTCTTTACTTTATAACACAACAGTAGCGGGATCTCGGGAGGAAAAGTAATACTTGACGAAATGCTAACCTTAGCTTAGTTGTTTGTTTACGTTCACTGTACAGCATACATAGTAAACTTTGTGAAGGCGTGACCTTTGAAATCTTGCTTATTTGTGTCTTTGTGTGAGGAAATGGGAGCGGAACACAAAGTCTTATTGCTCCACACGGAGGTCCGGTGGCTGTCGCGCGGCAAAGCGCTGGCCTGTGTGTATGAGCTGCGAGAGGAACTTAAAGTGTTTCTGACAGACGAGAGGTCCGATTTTTCAAAGCTGCTTGGAAGTGATGAGTGGTGTGCAAAGCTGGCATACCTGGCAGATATATTTCATCATCTGAATGAACTGAACACATGGATGCAAGGCCGAAATGAAAACCTTCTTACAAGCACTGATAAAATTAACGGATTCCGTTTAAAGGTCCAGCTCTGGCAACAACATTTGCAGCGTGGCAACCTTGAGATGTTCCCACTCACCGAGAAACTGCATGATGGCAACACTGATGCAATGTGCGAGATGATTGGAAAACATTTGAAAACTCTAGAGGAGAAGTTGTTATTTTATTTCTCTTCAGCCTTCACAGAATGCCTTGACTGGGTTAGGGACCCATACAGCTCAGCCTCCATTGCGGGAAAGGACATGACTTTAAATGAGCAAGAGGAACTCATTGAACTGAAACAAGATCGTGGTTTAAAGCTAAACTTTGCTGATCTTCCTTTGGACAGTTTTTGGTTATCTGTTGCCAAGGAGTTCCCCATTCTGGCCACCAAGGCTATTTTGACATTGCTCCCGTTTTCAACCACATATCTGTGTGAGCTGAACTTCTCAGGCTTGACTGCGATAAAAACTAAAAACAGAGAGAGACTGAGAGCTGTTGAGGAAGAGCTTCGTGTGTGTCTTTCTACCATTCCTGCCAGGATATCCATTTTGTGTTCATCGAAACAGGCCCAGGTTTCACACTAAGTGAGTATAAATACATTTAGAAACTATATTATTAACTATATGTGTTGGAGCTATGCAGTTCTTAGATTTAATTGTAAAACATTTATTTAGTTTGTTTGCTTAATATAAATTAATATGACTTTTATGTTTATTTTCTCGTTTGTATTATAAATTAGTTAATTTGAGTTTGTTTATGTTTTTGTTTTGAAGTTATTACTCTATATATAGAAGTGGCGGGCATAGGTAAGACAGGCACTGGGAAGGGTCATGTTTTTTTACCAGCTGTACGAGAGAGACAAAGGAGTGAGGCTGCTGGTTCACACTGTTGCACATTTGTTTTGTTTGCTTGGAAGATCGGAAAATAAACCTGCATAAATCTAAATTCACGACTGGACAGTTGACTCTTTCCCCTGCACTGCGTAAGATTCGTCCCCCCTGGTGCTTCAGTGGCTTTGTTTGATTTCTTAATTTTCAAGTAATTGTTTTATTGAGGACAAATCGCCACTACAATATGTATTATATGTACTGTGTTAGAGTGTGATTTTGTGTCATTTTGGTTGGTGGTGTGCCCCAGGATTTTGTAAATGTAAAAAGTGTGCCGCGGCTCAAAAAAGGTTGAAAATCACTGTTCTAGACCACTAAGATCTTCTGAGACCAATCTGTTAATTATCCTAAGAGTAAACACGAAACATGGTAAAGCAGGATTTAGTTACTATGCAACAATTAGCTGGAACTAACTCCCTGAGGATTTAAGACTTGCCCCAACTCTGAGCACCTTTAAAACAAGGCTGAAGACTTTTATTTATAATACACTCCGCTGAATAATGATTTTTTTTAAGTTCACTCATCTGCTCTAGAAATCTGTTCAAAAAGATGATGACGTCACTGCCAGAGGTCATGCTTTATGGCAAGTTCTGAGTCACTTTGGCACTTCCGCATGTATAATATATATAATATAGTATATATATATTCATATGATATATAACAATTAATTTCGACGGAAAGTCCTCCTTAGGATAATTTTTCGGATTCTGCCTGAGCTTCAGATGCCATCAAGCGAGGTCTCTGGTCGTCATCAGTCGCAAATCCGTCCCTGACCAATCAGCATTCATTAGCAGAATATTAGCGTGTACGGCCAGCAATGGCCCAAACTGAAAGAAATCTAAAAGACTTAAGTACTCATTAATTCTAATTTTGAACTATAATCTATATTGAACTTGCAGAATCTACAATAAAATCTGTAATATTTCAAAGATATCGCAGATATATTGAACTTGCGGAATCTACAATAAAATCTGCGATATTTCAAAGACAATCAGGTAAAAGAGATACATTTAGTCGGCTAGCCCCATAGACCCCCATTCAATCTACACTCATGCGATCACCCCCAGTGGAATTCTAATGGAACTGCAAGCAAGTTTGATACAATGGGGCTCAATAGAGAGTGCTAAGGGCAAGGCTCTCCATAGACGGGCTCTGGTACGGTGTAGTACATAATCAGTGACACTTTTCTTTTGGCTCATGCGGGGATGATTGTTTTATCTGTTCTATAATATCAATGCTGGTCATATTTACGTTTGTGGGAATGCAGCAAATTGCATTAAGTATCTTATTTTATTTATTTTCATATTATTTTGTTAAATATGTATTTCTATATAATGACGGTCTGCGCTAACCTAACTGTGGAGGGGAATGCTGATCCGTGTATGGGGTACTAGATGCTCAGTGACACTTTTCTTTTGGCTCATGCAGATGTAAATAAATGTGAATAGCCAGCCTCCATTGTGGTCCAGTCCTTCTTCTGCACAGCGCATACCAATTAATTCTATCTTAATGACAAATCAAAGTGGTACCACTTTACTTGAGGTCAAAGAATGTATTCACTACACTGTCATAATGGTGTCATGACAGACAGTCTATCCTTCATGATATCTTAATGATAAATCAAAATGGTACCACTTTCCTTGAGGTCAAAGAATGTATTCGTTAAGCTGTCATAATGGTGTCATGACAGCCAGTCTATCCTTCATGATATCTTAATGATAAATCTAAATGGTACCACTTTACTTGAGGTCAAAGAATGTATTCATTACACTGTCATAATGGTGTCATGACTGCAAGTCTATCCTTCATGATATCTTAATGACAAATCAAAATGGTACCACTTTACTTGAGGTCAAAGAATGTATTCATTACACTGTCATAATGGCCTCATGACTGCAAGTCTATCCTTCATGATATCTTAATGACAAATCAAAATGGTACCACTTTGTTTGAAGTCTGATCATTTATTCATGACACTATCATAATGGTGTCTTGACAGCCAGTCTATCCATCATGATATCTTCATGACAGATCAAAATGGTACCACTCTACTTGAGGTCAAATCATTTATTCATTACATTGTCATAATGGTGTCATGACAACCAGTTTGGTTAAATATCCTGTCACACATCTATCTGACCAAGTGCTAGAATTGGTCTTTAACCTTGCACATCTTATTATAATAATCATCATGTCAACATTTTATGAATACAAAAAAGGTGCATTTCAAGTTGTCATGACAGAGACATCCTCCGGTAATTTCTTCCTGGTTAATTTTTCATTATAAAGACATCCCAAACAACTGTAATGTCAACTTGTCATGGCCAAGATAACTTCTGAGCCCTGTTTCAGGTATCTGGTTTAACATACTCTGAGTTTAATCCTGTGCTCTGAGTTGGTTGACTCAGAGTTCAGGGTTGAAAAGCAACTCTGGGTTTTCGGTTTCAGAACAGGTGATCAGCGTTGGGTTAATCAACTCTGAGTGTGTTCACTCTGGGTTGAGGGCGTGCCTGTTGACTACAAAGAGCCATCATCAATGGATCTCTGATAACATGATCAAACATGGACCAAAAGCGTAGATCCACTTACTTTTCCCCCACGAAATTGGAAATTCTAATGAACGCGTATGGCGAGCATGCCCATTTTAACAAAAAAAAGCAATAATGCCGCGGCAGCGAGAGCGCGAGAGAGAGCTTGGCAGGAAATTGCTGAACAAGTCAATGCGTGAGTAAAATAAATTAGTAAAATAAAATATGAGGAAAGTTTAATATCTTCCACTTATTCTGTGTGTGTGTGTGTGTGTGTGTGTGTGTGTGTGTGTGTGTGTGTGTGTGTGTGTGTGTGTGTGTGTGTGTGTGTGTGTGTGTGTGTGTGTGTGTGTGTGTGTCAATTTACGCAGGAACAACCCGAGTTAAACTGTTTAATTGAAATCAAATCAATTGTGCTGTTTTCTCTCCTCTACCTAATTTAACAGCTATATTCAACATGTGATGGGCATATTCAACATGTGATGATGCTTTAAGCAGTATATGAATCTTCAAAATAGCGCTTATTGAATATTAGGGTAACATTTTCCTCCATGTTAGCAAATCAAAAAAAAGCAGAGCCCCGGCAGACTGGAGGGGGTCCACCTCTGCAGCCCTCACAGAGGCTGAGGAGATGGCCCTCAGCCAACAGAGTATGGGTCCTGTGGCTGAGGGCATCCCTGGGGGGAGCTCCTCTGATCCCCCCCACCCCCCAGGATAGAAGTGCCTTTATAAGAGGTTGGTTATTCAAAATAATTAAATATGTACACGCAACCCAGCTCGTTGCAAATAAGATGGGGCAATATTCTGGCTCAAGTAATAATTTCACTGTCTAATCACCAATACATTACCAATAATGTATTGGTAATTGCTGAACACAACTGTTAATGTCATTACAGGAAGATGATGGAGAAACATTGTCTGCGGCATTCGAAAGGGAAGAGGAAAGTACATGAAAATACACAACTAAAATGGTCCTACCCCCTCTCCTTCAACGCTGACTCTGACTCCACCCATTCCAAGTACCTGGGCGCGCAATCATGCACGAGCGCGAACAGAGATGCGCGAGAGCGAGCCAGGCTAGCGTAGGTTTTCGTTTAATGGCTGTTAGGGCCGGCTGCCCTGGGGAGGGGGGGGTTCATCAGGGGGGATAAGGTGCTTCGGGTGTGACCTCTATCGCGTTGGGGGTCGGAGATGCCGGAGGAAAGCATCTGGCCACACACACACACACACACACACACACACACACACACACACACACACACACACACACACACACACACACACACACACACACACACACACACACACACCCACTCACTCTCTCCCTCTCACAAACACCTCCCCAAACCCTCTTGTAATCTGTCCTTGTCCCCGTATAATTCTTTATGTTTTGGTATATGTTACATGTCTGTCACACGTATCTGGGTTTTGTCGTGTTATGTGGTGTCTGTAGATGTATGTTTGCACTTTGAAAAAAAAAAAAAAAAAAAAAAAAACCTTGTCAAGGGCCCCTTTGATGTCACGGGCCCTGGGCAAGTGCCCAGTTGCCCTAATGGTTAATCCGGCCTTGCGAGTCATCCTCGCTGCTGTCCAAGGCATGTTGAGACGCAGCATTTATTTAATGCTCATATGACCTAGTGCTGAAAAAAGGTTATATGAAAAAGTGTGAGGGTAGCGGTGGTGCGCTAAACTTGTTCTGTGAGCAGCTGGATGTGAACCATGGTGTGAAGGAAGTGAACACAACGATCGATTTTCAACTGTGCGCGCATGCACTGGTGTAATTGAGCTGCGCTGCTATATATCTTTTTTATCAATGTGACGAGTTGCGAGTCTAGTGCAGGCCGGGTTTTTTTTTCCAGCACCCCCTGCTGAGAATACGTTCTCGCGGCTATGGTTGCACCAGATGTTATAAACATTAAACGGTCACATAAATCATTGCTATTTTTAGAAAATGTATGTTTGTTTCATATAATTGTATTGGAAGTCCTGGTTTTCACTAGGGTTGCCGCGGCGTGGACATTTTCACACCGAGTAATACACTCGTCTCAACACCGGTATTACCGAGTATAAACGGTATAAACTTTGAAACTAGGTCAACCGCCACACAAGCATCGGTTTTTAGACCCTTCTCGTCCTTCAGTTGCCGCCAACGTTCGAAAGCAGCGCCTAGGATTATTCTTGATTTCAGTTTTTCTCTTTCAGCGTTTTTATTATCAATTACTCTCTGAAAAAAGAGTTTTCCTTCTCTTTGCTGGTGGTGGTGGTGGTGGTGGTGGGGATGGTGGCGTCTTGTCTGCCATGGAAATTGTCTTCTACTGCTAGGTCCAAATGTGGATTAACTAGTTCCAGTAGCTACCGCAGGATAACAACAAACAGGAGCTTGCTCTGGGTCACGAGCTCTGGGTCACGAGTACTGCACGAAGGGGTCGCGCGCGGGGCGCGGGGGAGGGGGAGTGCAGTACGACCGTTTGATTGACGTACTTACTGTCCAATGCAACTCGGTGGCAATGGAAATGATTGGCTGGAGTTTTTCGAGCCCTGCCCGTTCCACAGATGATTGACAAGTTTAATTTTCATGTCAGTACTTCTGACTCAGTGGCTGTAAGCGGGTTATGATAAGGATTTCAAGTAATTTTGCAAAAATGGCCAAAAAAGCGAATTCCGTACCCAACCTTTAAATGGATAAACAAAAAAGAAGACTGAGAAAATGTGAGAATGCAGAAGTATGTGTGAATAATCGCAACCCTACCCGAAACCACTTCCTCCTAAACCAACTTAGACAGAGGATACATTGACCTCGCCAACAGCGCCATCACACCACACCACAGACTCTTGCTCTCTGTCTCCTGCTTAACCAGGGGCCAATTTAAGATAGTCGGACAATGGTGGACATCTACGTCAACGTTGACACTCTTAAACCATCAGCAGCTTCACCAAACCAGCCAGGTAAAAGTAGTACAGTTCATGACGATGACAACATCCATAAAATTAACAATGAAAATTAACAATAGCCTATAATTTTTCCCCAGGTGTGATATTTTATGCATGTTTATTCGTTTCTTTCTGGTCCCAGTTTAGCAGGAGTGTGTGTAGGCGTGTGTGCGTGTGTGTGGGTGTATGTTTGTGAGTGCATATGTGTGTGTGTGTGTGTGTGTGCACGGGTGTTGCCGTGCGGGCACGTGCGGACATCCTGAGGCTGCTGGCGTCCCTGCTGGTGCTCCAGCTGATGCGGCTGGAGGGTGTGGCTGAGGGGCGGCTGCTGAGGAACCTGTTCAGCCTGGACACGCCCCCGGAGACCAGGTCTCTGTCCTCACCGAGCACCCCGACACTACAGGGCCCTCCACACCGGTCCATCCCAACACTACAGGGCCCTCCACACCTGTACACCCCAACACTACAGGGCCCTCCACTACTGTCCACCCCAACACTACAGGGCCCTCCACTACTGTCCACCCCAACACTACAGGGCCCTCCACTACTGTCCACCCCAACACTACAGGGCCCTCCACTACTGTCCACCCCGACAATACAGGGCCCTCCACTACTGTCCACCCCAACACTACAGGGCCCCCCAATACTGGAGGGCTACTACTAATTTATTCCAAGTTTTATTAATTCAGAAAGAACAAACAGTAGGCCTACTAAATTATGATGACATGATACATGATATGCATCATCATGTATTGTAACTGTCTCAGAGACAGTCTGGACATTACAGAGATTTAAATATGTATTTACATTAATTGTTTAATTCATGATTTTATTCTTTGTTCAAAAATGATTTACGTTGTGCTGTTAAAAATAGATATTGTGTCATTGCTTTATGTTAAGAGTTTGTTTAAATATCTATCCCAGGGAATTATGGGAAAACGCGCCAAAAGAGATATAAACCCAGTCACGGACTCATGGGTTTCAGAAGAAGATGGACTCTGTATTAGGTTTATGGCGCTACCGTTGTCACGTTGTTTTTTCTGTTTATTAAAGTTTAACGTTTTAGAGAGAGAGAGAGTTTAAAAGGAAAATAAATATACAAAAAGACATCAGTATGAAGCGTGGCCGTTTATTGAACCTATGCAGCTACAGTGACAACGACCCGCCAATGTGGCTAAGTAGGCCTAGGCTAGGTAGAAAGAGTTAGCCTAGCTCTCAGTTCGAAGCCAACAACAAGTGGACCAGAATAAAAGCGCGTAAGAGACGTTGAGAGAGTGGTCCACTATCGGAGAAGGAGGAGAGCTTCGACATAGCTGACAACCGGCTAACATCCACACCACGGCTCCAGAGTTGACCTAGCCTGCTGTTGGCTCTTGGACAGAGAGCAAGGACACGGGACACGTTCGCAGAGGACCGGCGCGCGTGCCAGAGAGCAACGTTCGCAAGCAGCACACCGGTTTCGCGACTCGACGAGACGAGCGGGGAGCGGCGTCCACAGACGTCGCGGCTGTTTGACGGCTCGAGGAGCAGAGAGCAACGTTCGCAAGCAGCGCACCAGTTTCACGGCTCGGCCAGCAGAGAGCACCGTTCGCAAGCAGCTACCCTGCACCAGGAGCAAGGATATGATTCGGCTCGGCCAGCTGAGAACGACGTTCGCAAACAGCACGACTTCATCCCACCTCGCCGCAGTAAGCCAAGCAATGCCTGTCTAGTCTACAAGGTCTTTCTGACTGATCTTCGGCGTAGGCTACAACGGACTACATCAGGTTTGACCATGCTGACCTGAAGTTTGAGAACGTCACGTATGGACATTTGTAAATTAGAGTGGACTTGATTGATATATCAGTTGATATTACCAGAGACATTAACAGCCTAATGATTGTTCCTACATTATTTTGCATTTTGTTTAAAGTGGTATTGCATTTTGATTTAAAGTTAAGCATTTATCTAGATCATTAAGCTATTTTGAGTGTAGCCTATATAAGTTAAGCATTTATTTAGTTCATTAAGACATTTTGAGTGTACCCTATACAAGTTTAAAATAGATATCTTAAGTTAAAATGTCAGTTCATGGAGAAAAGTCAGAAGTTGATAAATTAGAAGATCCTCTCAAGAGTGAACAGTGTTTACAACCTGATGCCACTTCAATAGCAGTTGGCCCAGAGCAAAGAAAATCTAGTAGGGAAAGAAAATCAACCCCCAAAATGCTAGAACTAAAGGAACAAGAAATAGGTCAAAGAGAGCACAAATTCACCAAGCTATATGAATGCTGGAAAAGGGAAGTTAGAACTTCACGTGACAAACTTAAAAATGATTGCACTGAAGACGAGTTAGCCAACATCAGTGTTTCCCCCAGCACTGTGTTGTTAAGGCGGCCGCCTTATCAACAATAGGGCCCCGCCTTGACTACCAATGTATATAAAATAAATAAAAGAAATTATCAAAAAAAAAAAAAAAATTTTTTTTTTTTAAAATTATTATGCATTAACAAAGTAGAAAACTCTCGTAGGGAAAGAAAACATACTTCCATCAGGTGTAAAAATAAAGATCAATAATGCATCGGTGTTCACAACAATGGTCGTGACATCAAGCTTTTTTAATTGAATTTAACCAGGGAGACCCCCCCCCCCCCCCCCCCCCCCCCCCGCTCCTTGACCACCTTGACTAAGACATTTACTGGGGGAAACACTGAACATGATGGATGCGGTAGAGGGACTTGAAAATCAAGTTAAAGATGCATATGAAAACATACGATTGCAATTAGCACCTCCTCATCAGATTCGAAGAAAGATTGATTCTTGTGTAGCAGTAACAGTAGATTTGATGGGTCTATTGAAAGTGCGTATGAGTGAAGTGGGTCTAGAAGAGTTCAATGAAAAGGGTGAAAATGCTAGACTTCACATGGTGCTTGATAGAGAGTATGCACAGTCTATATTTGAGGCATCCGTGATCGACCGTACAGCCCCTAGCCTTAAGTCAAGCTGTTCATCAGAGCGGCAGAGCATCACCGTCAAAAGAGCAGAGTAGGCTGCGCAGTTAGCCGCAAAAGAAGACGAAGTACAAATGGAGGATGCAATAGCTGCTCAAAAACAAGAACTTAAAAGACTGGAAAATCAGAGAGATCTGCAAGTAATGGCTGCTAAACTTAGAGTGTACGCAGAAGCTGAAGGGAGCGAAACTCATGACAGAGGTAGAGTAGGGCATGTTGAGACAACTACTGGTCCTTTAGTACCACCTGAAAACATAAAGAGAGAGCAAGCGTGCAATAATAATGTTGAACAAACGAACACTGTTAAGTATGAAACACTGCTAGTACAAGCCCTACACGATTCAATGGTCCTCACTAGACTTCCTGCTCCCGAGCCGTCAATTTTCTCAGGGGATCCACTTCATTTCTTAGAGTGGAGTACGAGCTTTAAAACATTGATAGAGCGACGATGCACTAACGCAGCAGACAAATTATTTTATCTGCAAAAGTACATTGGTGGTGAGGCACGTTCTGTGTTAGAAGGAACCTTCTTTAGAAAGGATGACGAAGCTTATGACCAAGCCTGGGATACACTGCAAGCTCGCTACGGTCATCCCTTTGTAATTCAGCGTGCATTTAGAGAAAAGCTAAATAACTGGCCAAACATAGGCCCCAGAGATTCAGGAAAGCTAAGACAGTTCAGTGACTTCTTGTCAGCATGCAGCAAAGCCATGCCACATGTGAAGGGATTGCAGGTGCTGAACGATTGCGAGGCAAATCAGAAAATGCTTCAAAAGCTTCCAGATTGGATTACATCTCGTTGGAATCGTCAGGTAACAAAGCAACTACAACAAAGAGAAGAATATCCTACATTTAAAGAATTCGCTGAGTTCATGGTGCAGGAAGCAGAAATTGCCTGTAACCCCATGACATCACTGAATGCTTTAAAACATGTGGAAGAAAGGCCCTCTCGAGATATTAAGCGTTCACAAGCTAATGCATTTATCACAGACGTCAATGCAACAGATAGTGCCCAAAAGAACAGCTTTAATGAAAATATTGTGTCAAAAACATCCTCCTACTCAATCAAATGCACATGCTGTGGTGAAGGTCATTCCATCCACAAATGCCAGACGTTTGCCAGTAAGCCTGCAGAGGACAAGAGACGGGTCATATTTGACAACAATCTCTGTTTTGGCTGCCTTAGAAAAGGGCATATCTCGAAAGACTGCAAACAAAAGGCTGCCTGTAAAATATGTAAGAAACATCATCCAACGGCACTGCACGAAGACCGTCCACCAGCAGATAGAGTTCCAAATGTTTGGCAGGTTGAGGAGAAAACATCTTCCCTGTCTTGCTGTGTAGATAGAGGTGATGGTGGGAGCACATCTATGATAGTGCCCGTCTGGATTTCTTCAACGAAGACTCCTGAAACAGAGAGACTTGCATATGCCTTACTTGACACTCAGAGTAGTAACACCTTTGTAGATCAAGAGGTTTGCCAAATGCTAGGAGCAAGCTCAGAGCCAGTAAAGTTAAAGCTGAACACTATGATAGGAAAAGACTCCATTATTCAGAGTGCAAGAGTTAGCAGTCTTAGAGTAAGAGGGCTATCATCCAAAGATTGGATCAACTTGCCGCCTGCATATACTACAGATTTCATTCCCCTTGAGCGCTCCCACATTCCCACACCAAAAACTGCTGAGAGGTGGAATCACCTGAAAGGAATGGCACAGGAAATACCAGAATTAATGGACTGCAAGGTGGGACTTCTCATTGGCTATGATTGTTCCAGAGCATTAGCTCCACGCTCAGTCATTACTGGAAGAGACGATGAACCATATGCCATCAAAACCGACCTGGGCTGGAGTATTGTCGGAAACTCATCTCGAGGTGCAAGGTCAACCGAGGTAACTGGCCTGTGTCACCGCATAGCAGTCAAAGAACTTCCACCATTGACACCAGCTACTGTAATCAAAGCCCTTGAGTTTGACTTCAGAGATAGTAACCACCGCGAAAAGAGCATATCAAAGGATGATACACACTTCATGCAGTTGCTGTACAGGACGGTTCATCAAAACGCAGATGGGCACCTGGAGATGCCATTGCCTTTTAAGACACGCACACAACTGCCAGAAAACAAGAGGCTAGCTCTGGTGCGGCTGAAGCACTTGAAAAGAAATCTTGATAAAAACTCAAAATTCAAAGAAGACTACATTCAATTCATGGAGGGCCTATTCGATGATGGCCTAGCCAGTGTGGAATCTGAGGATGCAGCCATCCAGTTAGTGAGAGAAGCACAAAGCCTGTCTTAGAGTCAATCCCTGAAAGCGAACGGGCAGGTGGAGTTCATGATGTGGATCTCAGCCTCGGAGAGCTTCCCATGCAGACAGTGTTAGGAGTAAGGTGGAGTGTAAGCAGTGACAATTTCTCCTTTAAAGTCAGCACCGATCAAAATCCAGCTGATCACGCCTCCAGAGGCCTCAGTGTGACCGAACTGATTAACTCAAACTGGCTTACTGGTCCAGAGTTCCTGGAGGAAAGGGAGATAGTCACACCGACGGTAACTCCACAGCTCATGGTGGGAGACCATGAAGTAAGGACGACACAGGTTTTACAAACACAAGTAGAGAATGAAGAAAGTTTTCTAGTCATGCTTGAGCGCTTTTCAAAATGGCATATTATCTTAAACGTTGTAGGTCGGATTCAGCGCTTAGCAAAAAGAACCAAAAAGAACCAAAGATACCGGCTCAGTCAGTGTTCAAGAGAGAAGGAGTGCCAGTCTGGCGCTCATAAATCGGGCACAAAATCAGTGCAAATAGGAAATAGGATTCTAGACAAAGGGGTTCAATGCTTACTAATTCATCAATACTTGCACGTCCCATTCATAAATTAGTTGTACTCATAGAAAGCAAATGAGATGTTTGTCTGTAGTTCATTTAAAACCCCCATACAGTTATAGTGAGAATCGAGAAGGCCATGAGTTAAAGGTCTTACATGTGTTCATAATTGATTAAGAAGTTACAAGATTTATTTGAATGTATCATAAATTATAGTAACTGGTGGGAGTGTAACTGTCTCAGAGACAGTCTGGACATTACAGAGATTTAAATATGTATTTACATTAATTGTTTAATTCATGATTTTATTCTTTGTTCAAAAATGATTTACGTTGTGCTGTTAAAAATAGATATTGTGTCATTGCTTTATGTTAAGAGTTTGTTTAAATATCTATCCCAGGGAATTATGGGAAAACGCGCCAAAAGAGATATAAACCCAGTCACGGACTCATGGGTTTCAGAAGAAGATGGACTCTGTATTAGGTTTATGGCGCTAACGTTGTCACGTTGTTTTTTCTGTTTATTAAAGTTTAACGTTTTAGAGAGAGAGAGTTTAAAAGGAAAATAAATATACAAAAAGACATCAGTATGAAGCGTGGCCGTTTATTGAACCTATGCAGCTACATGTATCATCATAAGATAATCATCACACCAACATGAGTTTTCATTCTTACTCTGAGTAAATGTGAGAATGCAGAAGTTTGTATGTATAATCCCACCCCAACCCCAAACCACTTCCTCCTAAACCAACTTTGAAAGAAGATGCATTGATCTCGCCGCCACACCACGCCACAGACAGCTCTCTGTTTCCAGCTGAACCAGGGGCCAGGGACCCATTGAAGATAGTTGGACAATGGAGGACATTTACGTCAACGTTGACCCTCTTAAACCATCAGCAGCTTCACCAAACCAGCCAGGTAAAAGTAGTACAGTTCATGACGATGACAACATCCACAGCCTTAACAGACGATTGAATGAGATGTTTCCTCTATTGTGATATGTTTTATGTGTTTATTAGCGTGAAACATGAGCGGAAAGGTGTGACGTCTTCCACTCTCTGTTTGTTTTGGGCCCCAGGACACCTGGGACCCAGAGCCAAGGGAACACGGAGGAGCCGCTGGGGACCTGCGGTACTTGGTCTGGGGCTTCTGTGTGCTGGTCTTCTGGCTGGACTCCTGGTCCTTGCTGTACGATGTGAGTTTGAATAAATACATGAATAAACACCAAGGTCTGAATCATCATCATCATCATCATTTAACCCTGTTTAAAATCCCAAACAATTCAGATGGGTGTGTCATGGTCTGTCTGTTTCCTTGTCTTGTTTTGGTGTGTTTCCTGGTTTACTTTAGTATCTCTGTCTTGTTTCTCCCCATGTCCTGTCAAGTTTCCCTCCTGTGTGATTACTGCTCCCTCCCCTAATGTGTTCCAGCTGTTACTCGTTGCGTGCCCTGTGTTTAGTATTTAAGCCCTTGTCTTTCCTTCGTTCCTTATCGGATCATTTTATTTCGTGGTGAGTTGTGTCCTGACATACCTATTCGAAGATCGTGTGTGTGTGTGTGTGTGTGTGTGTGTGTGTGTGTGTGTGTGTGTGTGTGTGTGTGTGTGTGTGTGTGTGTGTGTGTGTGTGTGTGTGTGTGTGTGTGTGTGTGTGTGTCCTGAAAAAACAATAGCTGTGACACAGAATGTAGTGGTGATGTGGTATGCTAATTTCTGTGGTTTAAAATTATTATTTATACGGATATGAATGTCTCCTCATCATTTAGATTCCGTCACAGTAAAGGATCTCTCTATGACCCAGTCCAAATCAATGGAGCAACAGAAGGAACTCTGTACCCTCTCTACCCTGAAGCAGAGGTTTGATGAACAGCTGAAGGATAACATCAAAAGGAGTGAGCATTCGCCTGTAACTGTGGCTACGCTTGCTTCATGTGTTGGTTGACCTAGAACAGAAAGGGCCTTGAGAAGCAGAACCTTGAAAAGGTTTGTCTCGGACCTAGACAAACCTTTTCAAAATGTTCACGAGTATTCTTTGCATATGCTGAAGCCTTGCTCTGCTGTGTCTTTCTGTGTAGATCTGCGGTGGCTTTAGCATCCCCATCATGTTATGTTCTGGAAATTGCAACATATTTTGGGCAGGAAATGACATTCAAACACACAGTTCAACTAATGTCATCAATGCGCAATAATTACGCAGACTTGACTTCATTATTGCATTGAGCAGAATCAAAGCTCAGAAAAAAACTAAATTCTCTGGATAACGGATACTGGCAGGCATATTCCAGCATCTGTGACCCTCTATGATCTCATGAACCTGTATAGACCCCTAGCTCTATATATTTATTATTTCATGATATTTGGTCAAACGTTTTTTTCTGCCCCCTTTATGTTTGCCTCTTAAAGGGCCAGTGTAGCAGATGTGGCTCGTGTAGGGCTTATCTAACAGCTGTATTGCTGGAATAGGGGATTGGGATTGGCTAATTGAGTCTCTACTTTACCTCGCAGACCAAACGTGCCCAGAGGGATGGAGGAAGTTTGAGAATGCCTGCTATCATCACTCAGACCAGAAGAAGTCCTGGAATAACGGCAGGAATGATTGCATTAAGAAAGGAGGTGATCTGGTGGTTATAGACAGCTCCCAGGAACAGGTAGGCCTATAGTGAAGCCATTTACCATCTTTATTTATTTCAGTGGATCTAAACGTTATTCATGTCAGGCTGCCCTTTGAAATGTTTTTGTACCCCGAATGATCAAACTGATTCTGACATTTATCATGTTAAATCTAGCCTTCTCCTGCTCCAAAAAAGTAAAAAAGGACTTGAGAAAATATAATTTGTTTTGGTTAATGTGTTCCACAGAAGTTCCTCTTAGAGTATGAGGGTGACTTTTGGATTGGTCTGACTGACTTGGAGCAGGAAGGGACCTGGAAATGGGTTGATGGAGCACCACTGATTCTAAGGTGAGAGAAACCGACCGACCGACACCGAGAGTGACCAACCTCTGCTGGTCATGAACCAACTCAAACTAATGTGATCAATATGTAAATAATTAAAATTGTTATATTTGCTTTATTGAATTATCTGAATTGTTTCATTACACAAAATGCATGTTTCCCATTCTGTTTATCTGTAAGCAATTGGGCGGAAAAACAGCCTGATAACGGTAATAAAAACGCCGCATACGGGGAAGAAGACTGTGCCCACAGCAGAAGGCCCACGTGGAATGACGTCTCCTGTGATACCAACCTGCGATGGATCTGTGAAACATCAGCAGAAGACGCTCAGATCTCAATGGCTCAATAATCGGTGTTCATAGGTTGTCGTTGTTGGCTTGCATGAGTGTATTTTAATATCAGCACGCTGAAAAACTCATGTTTTTTGATGGTGCAGCAGTCATCGCTACAGTACTTGTCGTCCCCTTGTCCTAGTGCCTGTTGAGTTTTGTGAGGGGAAAATTACTTTTTTTTTTTTCTGAATAGTTTTGAGGTGTGTTGAGTTGCACTTTTGAGTTGAATTGGGATTAGTTTAACCATTTTAATTGTACATCAATGAAGGTATTGAATGATGTTTAAGCATTTTTTCCATTTCATTGAGTAAGCTAAATGTAAATTAAATGAGATATTCTGGCAAATAATTTTGCTGAATTGTAAATGTTCAAAAAACCATTTATTTCAGGAAAACAATGAACATTTTAAGAATGTGGTTTGATAGATAGTAAATTACATTTGTAATAACTCATATCATCAGGAATAAAAACTTGATCGTGAGACTGCAGATGGTTGTAAAAAAAACAACAGCTGAGAGAATAAGTATTCAGCTTGTGTCAAGATTTATTGACCATGATTTACGACGTAGCTGTCAAGATGATGGATGGTGGCAGCTGTGTGACATCTGGGACCTTTGACCTGATTTACGGTTGGTCCTTTGACCTGATTTATGGGTTGACCTTTGACCTAATGACCTGTATTTTATGGTCTGAAAAAACAATCTTTATTAAAAGAATGGCATAGGAACCTGTTTTTTTTTTAATAATTATTACGTACAAATCATGACATGAATGATGGGAAACAGGTGAGGTTATAAATGGGTCGTAAATGTTTGAATATAAAAGACAGCTGAAAACAGGGTTTCCAACAGCACTTTACACCTTAGGCGGTCGCCTAAGCAACACACATTAATTAAAATAAATCCAATTCTGTGCAAAAATCTTTGTCTGTTGTATGTGTGTCAAGCTATAGCCTAGGCCTGCCCAGAGCCAAGAGAGCCGAGAGAAGAGTTGAGACACTTTGATCTCACCGGCGGGGTGGTCACGTGGTTCAAGTAAGCTTGTATAGTTCGAAAACATGGGACTGATGGTGTAGGTACCACATCGGCTCGGCTTCCAGATCGGCTCGGGGTTCGTCGTCTGCTGATAACGTCACACAATACGCTATCTACAGCAACCCCACTCGGAAAAAATAAATTGCATTCTTTCACGATAGACAGACACCATTTCCAACGAACAGATACCAACGAACTGTATAAGATGTATACCTGGTGTGCAGTTTTTATATATTCGTCCACATCCAAGGCAGGTGTCAATGGTGTACATGGTGCAGAAAGCTTTTTTGTACATTGCAGAAAACCTACTCCAGGTAGCAACACCTGTGTAACAAAATTGTGAGTCAAAAGAGCACATTTCCATAGAGATAATGAAAACACCTAAGAAACCTGAATTGCATTAATGAGTCTATAACAAAAAGGAGCATGACACTGGGTGTCCTCTGCCATCAACATCATGCTCACCTCATGATCCCTTTTTCTGGTCTTCGGGATCCTGTAGATCGGCTGCAGTGATCCTTAGAGCAATGCTGGGGCCTCATTTGTCCAGTATGCAAACCTCTGTCGGTGGCTTTCGAGTGACAGTGACAGAAAAAAAGGTTAACTAATGTATAATTAATGTTGTGTAGGAAGTTACATTTAAAGTTGTCTTACCCATCAATCTGGAACCGTTCCATCAAATTAATGCACCATCATGTCCTGATGTGTGCCATGTCTCGCTAAAATAAATGATAGAATATTGAAGTTGAGGAATGGTCATTTTCAGTTAGAAATCAGTACTTCACAATTTGTCTATTTGTTCATGTATTTGTCTCTACATAATACTGACCTCAGTACACCAAAATGGAGCATCTGTGCTCCATTTAGGTGTACTGAGGTCAGTACATCCACAGAATGCAGCCATTTGAGTGCATTCTGTGAAAGGCAAAGATCTGTTAATTTGATAGTTTCAAATAATGCAAAAACACATAGATACTAGATACTATAAAGCAATTTTTTTTTTTCATTTGACAAACCTGGCCAATGAGCTGTGTTACTGCATTATTGGAATACTATGAATTCTGTAGAATTCCAGTACTGAACAAGCCACAGAACAGGGCTGATTGTTCTTATGTTACGAAACCTAAATATGTTATAGTAACAACTGTCGCCAAAGCCATCTGGTCTAAGCGAGTCCAGCAAAAGTAGCTCTTTCGTTGCTGGCTGCAGGACCTGTCACATTTCCAAAACAGCAAAAACTGGGCAGGCACAATATATTATCTTCGCAGGCCTACATTGCAAACATAATTTCCAAATAAATGTCACTGTGCGAGTAAGGCCTATTGAAGATCGCAACTGAAATGGCATACGGCCTCTCGCCAGGGTGGTGGTGGGAATTTGTGACAACTGGGCTTAGCGGGCGGGAGGCGAAGTGAACGCGGCAACAGGATTTTTTTTTTTTTTTCATGAAATAGGCTATGCTTTTGGGAAATTGTATAGGCTATATAGAGAACGAAAAAAACCCGTTATAAACCGGTTTTGGGGATTTCAGAATAACGTTTCTGTTCGGAACAGTTGAAGACCATTTGGTTTTCGTTTCCGTTCCTCGTAAAATTCTGTTCGTCTTCGGTTTTCGTTTTCGTTCGGAGCCCAGATGCAGACCTAAAAAGTTTTTTAAAAAAATTAAAATAAATTAGGAAAATTGTTGCCTGCAAATCAGGTTCGCGTATGTAATATATATGACCAGCGAATAAACGCAGAGAATGCTACGGCAACAGGATTACACCCGCTCTGTCTGCACCTGCCATTGCCAATATCAAGCTCACGATGCATTTTATGCTTGCGGACCACGGAGAAACTCACTTTGGCTAGGCTAACAACAGCTCCAAGATGTCTCTTTCCAAGCAGAAAAAACGTAAGGTTGATGTTGAAAATCGCCTATTCAAAAGCGAATGGACTGAAAAATATTTATTTACTTTGCCATCCGCCACAAGTAGTAAACCGGTGTGTTTAGTGTGCAACGAAGCCATTTCCATGATGAAGGAATACAACGTGAAGAGGCACTACAACTCAAATCACGGCTCGTTTGCTGCCAGTTTTCTCATATGAATGCCATCAAAACAAGGGTATGTTGCTCCCTGACCATTGAGAAGCTGCATGAGTGTCTCAGGATTGTCCTTACAACGTATGAACCAAACTACGCTGAAATAACAAAATCAAGGCAATGCAATTTCTAATATATATAGGCTCAATATAACAGGCTCAAAATGTCTCATATGCACAGTAGTTCTAGATTGTGATGATTCCAACAACATTTTTGAATCATAAAAATGTGTCCAAAATATGTAAGAACAACAATTGTTATTATAAATGTGTCAAAAAATGCAAGAACAAAAAATGTTATTCCAATGTGTCAAAAATATGTAAGAATAAAAAAATTATTATTACAAATGTGTCATAAATATGTAAGAACAAAAATTGATATTAAAAATATGTGTCCAAAATATGTAAGGTCAAAAATTTTTATAATGATGCATTTAGAAGTGAAAAAGAAAGAAATGCGTCTTACAAGTTTAATCCATTTAGCAGTACTATATATATGAAGTTAAAACTACTTTAATGCCGCGTTTCCACTGCAGGGTGCGGAACGGATCGGATCGCAAAGGTGCGGTAGGGAGGGGGCGGTATTAGCCCAGCTCAGTTCCGAGGTCGCGTTTCCACCGCCGACAGTACCCTTGGTGGTAGGCCGGATGTCGATCGCCGCGGCAGCTACGTAAACATCGTAAACAACGTCTTCCTCCCCGAGAATGCAGACGAACGTCTCCACCTCCTTGATCGCCCAAGCAAGCTTTTTACGCGACATGTTAATTGTAAAGAATAATACCTCGAGGCTACTGTTTGTTTGTTTTTATCCCCGCGTCACCCGGAAGTGACGATTCTGTCGACCAATCAACGGAGGGGAGATGTAGCTAGAATTTCACGGGACCCTTTCAGGCGTCTGGTCTCGTTTTGGGTACCGCAACGGAGGAGTCCCGAGAATGGGGCCGGAACGGGTACGGCAAAGTCCGGGTCACGCCCACTTTTGGCGGTGGAAACGCGACCCGACCCGCACCTTTGCGATCCGATCCGTTCCGCACCCTGCAGTGGAAACGTGCCATAAGTACGATTTATTTGTAGCGATTAATTTACATTACACGTTTTGTATGTGTGGCCCATGAACCACCAGCGGTTTTCCTTTTTGGCCCACTTGTTAAGGAGGTTGAATAGCCATGCCCTAGGAACAGTGCATTCTTCCGCAATCCACAAGTGCTCAGTGGCCAAGCCTGGTATTGCAGCTGTTTAAGCGGGCTGTGGACGGGTCCCTCGATCCAAGTGGCCCAGAAATAGATATCTCCGTTCACTCCAATAGAAGTGGGGAACAGGGATGTGTCTCCGAAAAAAATGCTCATAATAATCAATCAAAGGCTCATAATTATCTTCATGCCATGTACTAAAAAGCTGAAGGGGCAGCTGAAAGGAGTCATAGTGAAACAAATGTTGTTTCGGCCAGGCATTCGAGAGGGCCTAGTGCACGGCTTGTGTCCGAGGTTTTTCCATTTACTTAAATGAATGACGTTGATGGTTTTTAGTCACTGTGGTGACTTTTATCACTAAAAGTGAAAAAGGGATTTTTTAGACTGGTACAGCTGCTGCTCACTAGGTGCGTTTCCATCCCCCTGATTTTATGCGAACTTTGAAGTATCGAATCAGTAAACGGTGATGGAAGCACCAAAATTCGCATAAATTTCCTCTAATTCGCGAAAAGGTTTATCCGCTCGCTTGAGGTGGTTTTTGAGAAATGCGAAAGAGTAAATTCGCAAAATGGTAGATGGAAACACACTTTTCGAAACAGCTGTGACGTAGCGAACTTTGAACACACAGGACTGACAGTCTTTCAGATTTCCGCATAACGACCGGCCATAGCAACCCTGCCAACATCAGCGTGTAACGTCATCACCCTATCCCGCTCCACCCTCTTGATGGAAACGCACCTAATTCAAATTACTTTTTTGCGAACTATCTATAGATTCGCATCACCTATAGATGGAAACGCAGCTACTGACTCTCACGTTCCTCTGCTTGCGATCACTGCGATACACCATGTATTGATCCATTTATTCAAAAGATCCAAAGACAAAGAACGTGTGCATTACGGTATCATTTTCATAATACTAGGTGCGTTTCCATCCCCCTAATTTAATGCGAACTTTGAAGTATCGAATCAGTAAACGGTGATGGAAACACCAAAATTCGCATCAAAATCCTCTAATTCGCAAAAAAGTTTATCCGCTCGCTTGAGGTGGTTTTTGAGAAATGCGAAACAGAGTAAATTCGCAAATGGGAGATGGAAACACATTTTGTGAATCAGCTGTGACATAGCGAACTTTGAACACACAGGACTGACAGACTCTCCGATTTCCGCATAACGACCGGCCATAGCAACCCTGCCGACATCAACGTGTAACGTCACCCTATTCTGCTCAAACCACTTGATGGAAACGCACCTAATTCGAATTACTTTTTTGCAAACTTTCTAAAGATTCGCATCACCTTTTAGATGGAAACGCAGCTATTGTTAATAGCCTAACAAGCATTTCAGTTGTGTTAGTATTTAATTTTTCATTTGCTTGTTTAGCTGTGTGACAGCAAACAATGTTGGTGTATTACAATTATTTATGTGGTAGCCTGCTCCAACCTTGTTGCTGATCGATATGTAACCATTTATTTGTATATCAATTATTGATTCCATTTTTTGTAAATAGTTGGAGGGAATCTGTTTCTTAAGCAATAACATTGAACAGTATTTTTTTCTAGGCCTACATATATTTACTATGTTGTTGGTGTTATATGAGGCAATCTTTCATATTATGAAGTAAACTTATACTTCCAAGGTCGGTAAACAATGCTACTGCAATTGCTCAGACCTCTCGCTTATGATGCTACAATGCTAACAATGCTAGAAAACAATGAATATTTCTGCATCCCGTACGTCATGAACTAGGGCGTGGCTAGGCTCCCATGATGCGGAAGCAAATCTCTCCTTGATGTTGCCCTGCGCAGTTTTCTTTCAATATTCGCTCGGTATCTCACTTTGGGACACGCCCCTCGCGCTGTCCCCCAGAAGCAATTTTAAACTACGCCAGTCGTGACTGGCCAACAGACGTCACGTCTGCCTGCAGAGGAGGGACTCCCTCCTACTACATAAGTCCCGTCGTCAAGTCATCTCTTCAGTCTTCAACCTCTTCTCGCTCCTAGACGGCCTAGCATATTGTTCCCAGAGCAAGCTAACCCCTCGGTCACCGAACGCTAGCCTACATCGCTACATCTGACCTCTGTGAGGGTAAAAGCTAGACTGTCACCAAACAGTAGCTGCTAGTACCTATACTAGCTGCTAGTACCCACACTAGCTGCAATCCACGTGTCCAAGCTGACCTGTCACCAAACAGCGGCTGGGCATAAGCGTAAAGCGGAGACCATGCAGTCTGAGGTTGAACCTACCCTAACCGAGGGCTCGGAGAAGCCTCCGACAAAGTCCTGCGTGCGCGGGATGTTCCGGCCACCCTTACAACACGGCTCGCAATCCGGCGGCCCGCAACGTATTAAGAATACACAGACCAAAGTTACCGTTTACAATGATGGTGACTTTTATTTCCAAAAACTTCCAACAAAAGGGGAACTGATTAAAGAAACAAAAAGGGGTGGACGAAGCCTGGGCAAGCCACGCATTGGGCCGTCGAAGCCAGAACTTCCTCCCTTCAGTTCCCATCCTCCACTACAGAAAACAAATACGAAAAACTCCTAGGCCGTTTCTGAAATGGCATACTACATACTGCTCGTATACTGATCGTGACGTAAAAGTAGTAAGCAGAGCCGGACAGTAACGGAGTACATTTACTTGAGTACAGTACTTAAGTACAATTTTGAGGGATCTGTACTTTACTCGAGTATCATTTTTTGGGAGTACTCATGACTTTACTCAAGTACATTTGAGAGGCAAATATTGTACTCTTTACTCCGTTACATTTCTATCCATAACCGTGAGTACCCGTCACTCCTTCTGAAAAATAAAAGGAGAAAAGAAAAATCACGGAAACCCTCAATTTGTTGTTTCCCTCTCAAACGTGATTCCCTCTCAAACTGATTAGGACAGCCTTCAGCCTATCAGCAATCACCTTCGCTTTCCGCCAAAGCCAACTCCATGGTCAGAATTAGATGAGAGACGATTGTTGATTTGATTGATAAAAAAACGGAGAAACTCACACATACATAGAATTGTTAGCTGAATTTTCTTTTCTGATATTGCATATTTAAGTAAGCTGAGCAATTGTTTTTATGTTCTTGAGTATACTGTTATACTGTATACTATTGTGCTATTGCCATGGTAAAAAGATGAAAATTACTTGATTTTACTTTCAATTCCTTTTACAGTCTCCAAGGTGTTAACATTTTTCATAACTCCATGTAGGACGTTTCTATACATAAATGTAAGCACTGTGGCAGTAGTAATGCAATATTTAGAAAACATACTCTTGTACTCTTGATACTCAAGTACTTTTAAAAACAAGTACTTCAGTACTTTTACTTAAGTAGACATCTGACTGTAGTACTTTTACTTGTACTTGAGTAAAATTTAGCAAGGGGTATCTGTACTTTTACTCAAGTAAGGAAGCTGTGTACTCTGTCCGCCTCTGGTAGTAAGTAGTATGCAGTACGCGAAAAATGTTTTTTTGCAGTATGTGACAGTTACCCGGATGATGTACTAATCGGGCAAAAATTCCTAGTATACATCCAGAGCTCACTACGTCGGATACTGTATCCCATAATGCAACGCGGCACCGTTGGAAAAAAAACGTTGAACATTTCGAATAATGGCGGCGGAAAATGCGAGCGATGAATATAAATGTAAGTATTAGTTGTTTATTTTGATGTGATAAGCTTTCGTATGTATTTGTAATCGTGTGTTTTTCATTGTTAACTGAACAAATGGCTCAACCGACAGCGAATGCGGCAAATGGCAAATATATACGATACATCAGCTTTAATGAATGAAGCTGTCACAGCTAACAGCAGCCGGGTTTTGTCAGATATCGCTATCGATTTAACTTCTGCTGCGGCAATACCAATAGCACGGAGACTAAAAGAGTAGTGTGTCTTGTTGTAGGGACTGATGTAGACACCGCAGCTCTCATCAGTTGGAGATCTACGAATGAGGGCATGTTCACGGGCAGGAGGAATGCGGCGCAGAAGGGGTTCGAGTAAGTTGGTTTAGTTAGACATTACATCTTTTGCATGTAGTCAAAGAACTGTTTAGTTTTCATCCCTTTTCTTGTAGAGAATTTATTAAGGTCCAGGGGCTAGAGGGGAAGATGGAGGCCACCAAAATTAAAAGGAAATGGGAGAACCTCAAACAAAAATATAAGGTAAGGATGTCATGGAAATGTCTGTTACTTTTTCCCCAGAACTACATAGTTATGATTATTGTCATTAGTCTGCTTGCTTGCTTCTGTTGTTTTGTAGGAGTTGAAAGCACCCAGGACAGGGGTGAGCACTGAGGGAGGAGAGACCACTGCTGCATCCTGGAAGTGGTATGGGCCAATGGATGAGGCACTAGGCGGGAGGCCATCAATAAGTCCTCCCGTACTAGTGGACTCATCCGCCCAGGATGTGGCAGTGGTCTCTCCTCCCTCAGTGCACCCGAGTACCCCAAATCTGGGCAAAAGGAAGAGGGAGTCTGAATGGCAGGAAATATTAAAGGAAATCCAGGAGAAGGAGGAAGAAAGAGAGCTAATTCAGATAGAAAGAGAAGAAAGGCGAGAGAGAGAGGCGATTGAAAGAGAGGATCGGAAGGAGAGAGAGCGGCTGCAGCGTGAGGAGAGGAAAGCGAAGGAAATGCTGGAAAGAGAAGAAAGAAGAGAAGGAGAACCAAGAGGGGGAGGACAGGCGGTATCGGGAGATGAAAGAGGCAGAAGAAAGACGAGAGAGGGAGGGCAAGGCTAGGGAGGACAAGCTGCTCGATGTCCTAAAAGTATTCTTCCAAAAGAAATAAAGGAACATTTAAATAAGCATTTCATGTCTGCTCTTTCATATAATTTAGAAAATAATTTAGTTATAACAAATCATTTTTATTGAACAAGTTGTGAATATAATTGTTAGTAAGACAGGACAAGGTTAATAAAACACAAAAGACGGAACATGGGGCATACACAGACAAAAGACAACACTAGGAAAAAGCAAAGAACTATATACAGGTATACTATTTAACTATTTACAAATGAGTCTCCAGGGTGCAGACCATGTTCAGTACACATGATCTCTCAGTGCATCTATGCAGGCATTTGGTGCAGAGACAGCAGCAGCCAGTCTGCGCCTGATGTTGTCCCCTGGTTCCACAGCATGCTGCATTTCATTGTTGTCGGGGAGATCCTGTGGAAAGTCTCCTGGCTCCACAAAGTCTCCATTTGATAGGCACAAGTTGTGGAGGAAGACACAGCAGGACACCACCACTGGGGCAAAGGTTGACTTTACCTATGTGCAGAGATGGGCAGTATTTTAAATTAGATGTATTTAAAATATGCATTTATTTACTTTTGAGTATCTTATTCAACATAAGACAAAAATAGAAACTAATCTGTAACAGACAGATATTGCATGCCAAGGAAAGCTACTGAATAACAGTGAAATACAAGCATTTTCTCATATTGTCATTTTATGCTCATTTAAATTTCATAAGCATTTGCACATTGACACACACACTTGTATGTATTATGTTTTCTTTACCTCAAGGGCCTTCAGAAAGATGGATCTCCACCTGGTCTTCATCATCCCGAAGGCCCTCTCCACAACACACCTTGCCTTTGACAGGTGCTTGTTGTACCTGGCCTGTACGGGGCCCTGTACTGGCTCCCGGAACGGGGTCATCAGGCAGATGGGGGTAGCAAGGCAAGGATAGCCTCCATCGCCTATGATGCACCACCCAGGTGGTGGGTACAGCTGCTGCACATACACAGAGCTCCACCTGAGCACCCGGGCATCATGGACCGAGCCAGGAAGGCCAACAAAAGCATTGAGGAAGCGCCCTTTATGGTCACAAATGGCCTGCAGCTGAATTGAATGGAACAACTTTCTATTATAATAATCCTCCTTGTATTCCCCAGGAGGCTTTATTCTAATGTGGCTGCAGTCAATGCTCCCAGCCACACGGTTCAAGGCAGGTGAACCAGCCAGCTGGGCGAACCCCGCTCCGATGACCTCCAGCTCAGCCTCAGACGGGAAACATACAGCCTTTGTGTAGATCTGCAGTATTCCCTTTGCAACCCGATGGACAATCATGTGGACGGTGGAAAGAGGCACATCAAAGGCCTCAGAGACCACTCTGTAGGAGGTGGCACTGGCCAGCCAGTATAGAAAAACTGCCACCTCCAGTTCTCTCCCCCAGCCATGGATGTGCTCATCCACCAGGGCCTCCACAAGGGCATTCACGGACTCCCTAGAAAGACGGAAGTCTTTCTTTAGGTCGCCGTCACCAAAAAAAAGGGAAACAGCTGACAATACTGACCCCTAAGGTCAACCTGAATGAAGGGAAAACTCTGTTATTTAAATCCATTTTCATTTATATGCATGTACAAATAGTTTTACTATATTTGATTAAAATGTTGTTATTTGTGTTGTCTCACTGAGGTTTTATTAACTCCTGTCTTACTGCTTTAAGGCAGAATAATATCAAACTGTTCTTCTGTCCATAAATTCCTAGCTAACAGGTTAAAGCCAATAAAGCCACTGCTAACTTATCTCTAATTTATGTATTATACTTACATAGCGCGCCTCCTGCTGCTGTAATATTACCGCAACTGCCGTTTTATTCAGCAGTGCCCTTCTCCTGCGACATGTTAAAAAGTGCGACATGTTAAATGGTAAAAAATGAAAATGTTCAAAATGGTAAAAAAATATATCGGCCTATGAAAAAAAAAAAATATATGCGTAAATTTAGGGGAGAGCCGGCTCGAAAACCACGCCAGTCTGACACGTCAAATTCGTCACAATTGTTTGGTCATGTGACTGTGTAGTGCACTGCATGATACTTGTCATACTTGCATACTATACTGCATACTATGGCGGGGAGTAGTATGTAGTGCACAGTATATACTGTGTCAGTATGCAGTATGTAGTATGTAGTATAACATTTCAGAAACAGCCCTAGATAGCAGTCCTCAATGCAGGATTCAAAGGCAGCTCAGGTCAACGTGAAGATGCCAGAATGAGAGACCCCCCCCGTTCGGGAGCACAGGCCACGCCTTAAGTAGGGATAGTAGTCGTAGCTCCACCCCACGAATCAGGAACACCTGCGAGACAGAGGAGAATAGAGCGGTGACCTATACCACGAAGCTCGCTGAACATACCCAGGCTTTCTTGGGAAAACCTGGCTCGACAGAGCCGCAACTCGCAATCAGAGTTAAATGGTACCACGAAGCTCACTTTAGATTCAATTAGTTGAACCAGGTTTTCCGCTTTAGGTTCAGTGCGCGTTCACGTGAAAGGGGCGTTTTTTGCGTCATTTTTCTCACCTTTACGATAGATCAAGCAGTCTATATGCGTATAAATGAAAAGATTCTGCATATTGTCTGTAAAATAACTATGCCAAATGCAGAATTGTTCGCCATTAATCCAAATAGAATGATGATGATTTAAAAATGCATAAGCAACGTCCATCCTGCCTTATTCTATCATTTAGGGAACTCACTTTAAATACACCCTATTTAAGAAATATATCGCATGTTTTTGACCGCAGAGAGGTAGCGTTTGTAGCGTAGTGGATTAGTATAAGACCCGAACGCCAGCGACCGGGGTTCAAATTCGCCGGTCTATCATCATGCATTTTACCCCCATAGATGTGGTGCCAGCATGGCCTTGAAAATATGGATTCAAGTTCGAAATAAGCACAAAAATATAATTCCATATGCTTTAGCGAATGAGTATTCCATATGCATGAGAATTAGGACTTTTTAAGCTTCACATAAATTCGCGTCACTTGAGAGTCGAACCCCCCGCGCAGAAATTCAAGACTGACGCGCTACCTCCACTCTGGCACTCTGTCACTGAGACACAATGCGCAACAGTTATCATTGTCTACATAAGGTCCAAAAGGA
Organism: Gadus morhua; assembly: GCF_902167405.1. Taxonomy (NCBI): domain Eukaryota; kingdom Metazoa; phylum Chordata; class Actinopteri; order Gadiformes; family Gadidae; genus Gadus; species Gadus morhua. The sequence goes on along the minus strand of NC_044067.1, from coordinate 21,393,748 downwards.
CGATCAAATAACGAACACCCTCTGATGAGAATCTGTATCTCTCATGAAGAACCCCAATTTCGTTGTTTGTACAATGACAATAAAGTCTGAAATCTGAATATCGTCAGACAATGCCAAGGGATCGGTTCTGTCCCGTAAAACCCTCTGTCTCCGGAGAGACGCCTGTACGAGAAGTACGGCGGGTCCACGGGAACACCCACAAATGGTGACGCCATTGTCAGAGTAGGGGCTAGGAAGCTGCGCACGCCGATTTAAGTAGCCGATCTCCGGCTAGACTAAGCCGAAAAACTGCTCCCGACCAGGGGCCCGTTTCAGAAAGCAGGTTCAACAAACTCTAAGTTAAAACCTTAACTCTAGGTTGACCAACTCTGAGCTGTAAAACTCTGAATTTTCGGTTTCAGAACAGGTGATAACGCTTAGTTCAATCAACTCTGAGTCAAGGTAACTCTGAGTGAAGCTCGTGCATGAGGACATAAAAAGCCCTCATCAATGGAACACAGATAACATGATTCACCATGGCAACAAGTACTAACAAGCCTCGATCCTCCTACTTCTCCCCAGCGGAGTTGCAAATCTTAATGACTGCATATGCAGAAAGCGAGCATATATTTTTACTAAAAAGCAATACTATGGCAGCAGCCAAAAAGCGGGAGCTCGCGTGGAAAAAAATAGCTGACCGAGTCAGAGTATTTGAGAAAAAGAAAATGTTTTCTCTTGAATGTTCTACTTATTCAACAATTATATTCCATATGTGTGTTTGTGCGCACAGTTGTAACACAACAGGCCCCGAACGGACTTGGCTGCAACTAAAAATTAAATATAAAAATGTAGTTCAAACAGATAAGGTATAATTTAAGTACAAGCAATTGTGATGTTGTTTATCCTGCCCTCATTAAACAGCATTTAGTGGCTGCATTCAACATGTGATAGATATATTTAAGTAATTAGGGAAATCTGCTAAACAAAGAAAAATCCCAACACTGCCAGTATTTAATATTGTCTATATGAAAGCAACACCTAAATGCCTTTTATACATACAAGTCTCCAAATTTGTGTTTTCTGGTTATCTTAAAATTTGACCTCCATTATAGCCAACAGAAAAAAGGCAGAGTCAGTTGGAAATGATTGAAGCATATCATGTCTCTAACAGCTCTCCCATCTCGTGCATCAGCAGGGGGGTCAGGATTATTATCTGGATCATTGGGGGAAAGAGTAGGACATTGTTCTCCTCCAATAGTGGCAATAATAGTTGTGGAGAACCAAACATGCCACTATAATGTCACAAGCCCTTTCCGGGGTGACCCTGAGCCTACGAAGGCACTGGAACCGGGCCTTGAGTATGCTGATGGTCATCTCCACTCTGGCTCGTGTCCTGCAGTGAGCCAAGTTGTAGTGTTGCTGTGGGCAAGGGTCAGGGTCAGGGTAAGGGGTCAGCAGATAGCGCTGGCAGGGGTACCCTCTGTCTCCGAGTAGATAACCATCAAACTCTCCTATGATAATACAAGATACACTTTATTGTTTCAGTTGTAATAGGAGGAAACAAAATATTGATCATAGGATATAACTATATACTGGATATATAAACTATATATATAAACTCACCACGGGCAAATCTGGCACTCAGTGTAGACTCACGAAACATTCGTGAGTCATACACAGACCCAGGCCACTTCGCTTCCACATTATTTATCATGTGGGCTGCGTCCCATATGATCTTCACAGTGGAGAACAGTAATTAGCTGTATAGTGAAGCATATTTCATTTGGGCTACTATTTAGGCCTACCTGTACATTAATGCTGTGGACAGATTTCCTATTCACATAATCTCCTTCATTTATTGAAGGAGCTATGATAGGAATGTGAGTGCCATCTATGCAGCCAATCACACCTGGAAACCCTAAAATATATCAAATTGACTGATTAGTGCTTCAAGTCTCAAAGCTTTATGACATAAATGAATTAGCCTACTGCTTAGACTGATACCTGCAATTCTGTGGAACTCTTCTTTGAGAAGTCTGGTGGGTCTATGACTTGGGAACACTACAAACGTGCATAGTAGCCGTTTCAGTGCAAGTGTCACATTTCGGACAGCCCGACAGACAGTTGCCTTGGACACATGCTCTGCATCACCGACGTTATACAAAAAAACTGCCGTTGGCAAAAAACGAAGTGCAATACAAAGAATTTGCTCGGAACTGAGAGCGTGTCCACGATGTGTCATGTGAGCGATGTGAGGGCTGAGAATATTGTTTATATAAATTATTGATGATGCAGAGAAACGGAAACGCTCAAACAGGTAGCTACTCAACAGGGAATGGTAAAACATCCAAGTATCTGCGCCTCGACATCAACTGGCTCTTCAATAAAAGGACACGCCATGTCTGCCACTGCCTTCAGTCTGCAGGCTTCAACTTAAGAGCAGGAGAAACTCGGGGTTAGTTGAAGAAAACCTGCCAGCGAGCAGGTTAGGTTCACGGAGTATGTTGCCAGGGTAACTGACTCAGAGTAAAGCTGAACTGGCTTTGTGAAACTGAAAAACCAGAGTTTCCCTCATCTCAGGGTTAACTAACTCAGAGTTTTCACTAAACCTGCTTTCTGAAACGGGCCCCAGGTTTGGTTGCGAGCACAAGTCACCATGGTGATACAGCGACGCTAAAATAGATCGACTTTCGTGGTACAACTAACCCAGGCTTGGAGCTCAACATACCTCGCTAACCCTCTAAGCGAGCTTCGTGGTACAGGGCTCGGGTGGAACAAGAAAAAGGGGAGGTGCGTAATACCTCCACGTGTTTTCCTTTAGTTTGATTTTCTTTTTTTCCCCAAACAAACCGAAAGAAAACAGAAAACAAAAAAAAAACCAATCTCAGACACTGACTTACAAGCGCGACAACGCATCTCCTACCACGTTATCCTTGCCTCGAATGTGCTTAATAACGACGTTGAAGGTGTAATAAAACACGGAATGTCCAGACACAGGTAAGTTGTTACTTCTGACTTTATCCAGGAGCTCTCGGGTTCATGTCCACAGCATACATGTGAAGACTCACGTGAAAAGCCCCCTCCCACTGCCGTAACACCCACTAGAGTAAACATCAACAGCCATAGACAACAGCTACGTTACGACAGCCGTAAAGCAGAGTACCGTAAACACTAATACTCTGACATCTCCCCTTTTTAGTTCTACTTTCCTCAATAAAGTAAACAGATAAACATTCTGTAAAGAACAATGCTATTCTGTAGCAATAAGCAGGACCACATTAAACATCTTGTGAAATGTAAACAATGTCATTCTTCATTAAATATCAATAAACGACATTCAACCCATGGTCTGTCTTCTGTAGTACTTATATTCAATAAACCTTTAGATTATCAAACGATTATTAAATTACTTTTCACTATAAGATAACAGTTTGCATTCCTGAACTCTTTTGATATTAAGACACATCAGTTTATAACATTCTATGGAACTCTTTTTCTTTTTATGTGGCTTTACCACCTGGAACTCTTTTATGTGGTTTAAAGGTTACCACGCCTGGAACTCTTTTCCCTTCTTCCCCCCCAAAGGCCATGAGTGCGAGGACATGTTAACTCACAAGTCCAGTCTGATGACTGGCTTAGAGATCCGTCCAGACCTGGTCTGTGACAGATTTTCAGCACCAGCATGCATGCTGACACTGGAGTCCCCCTGCTGTCGATTGATGTCCGGATTGTCCGTGCAAACAGGTAAGACAGGTGCTTTGCCTCCAGGCGGCTGTGGAGCAGGCATCTCCTGCAGGTGGCGCCGGTTGCGCCTGAGTCTTGCCCCCTGCTGCGTCTGGATGATGTAAGAGCGTGGCGTGACACTCTCAGCGGTCACAACTGCAGGAGCTGTCCAGGATTTCTGGTGGTCCAGCTTGGAGAGGACGTTACCACCAGGCTGAAGTGGGGGTAGGTGTCTGGCCCCATGGCGTCTGTTGTAGTAGAAGGCTTGCTTCTTCTTCTCTGCCTCGTCCTTCTGCCTGATGCGCTGCCCGTGAGGTTTCTCTCGAGGGTAGGCAGTGTCATTCGAATCTTCCGGCCCATTAGTAGTTCAGCTGGGCTGGCTCCAGTTGTGCTGCATGGTGTTGACCTGTAGCACATGAGTGCGATGAGAGGGTCGTTCTGTTTCAATATTCGCTTTGCGGTCTGCACCGCACTCTCTGCGTGACCGTTGCCTTGTGCGTTGTGTGGGCTTGAGGTGACGTGTTCAAAGTCAAGCTCACGGGCGAGGTCTCGAAACTCTCTGCTTGTGAACTGCGGCCCGTTGTCGCTGACGACCACATCTGGAATGCCGTAGCGGGCGCATATAGCTTTCAGCTTCAGAGAGACATGAGCACTTGTTGTTGTTTTCATGTGCAATATCTCGATGTATCTCGAGTAGTAGTCTGAGATGATTAAGTAGTTCTGTTTATTATGTTCGCATAGGTCCAGAGCTATGCGCTGCCATGGTCTGTCGGGGAGCGGGGTAGAGATCAACGGCTCCTTCTGCTGTGCTCTTCTCAACTCACAGCAGGACTGACATGACAACACCTTGTGTTTCAGTTGTGAGGAGATGCCGGGCCACCAGACAGCGGCGTTTGCCCTGTCCCGACACTTTGAGAGCCCTTGATGTCCGTCGTGGATTCTCTCAAGGATGTCTGCCCTCAGCGTCCCTGGTATCACGATGCGGCTTCCTCTCACGACCATCCCGCCATACTCTGAAAGTTCATCTCTCATAGAGAAGTACTCACGTATGTTACTTGGTACTTGGCATGCGTGTTCTGGCCAGCCGGACCCAATGTACCTGATCACTGTCTGCAGCTTCTCATCAGCTGCAGTAGCTGCTCTGATGTTGTTCATCTTCTGTGGGGTAGCTGGCACGCTGTCCATGACTGCTGCAATGTAGCACTCAACCTCAGAGTGTGTGTCTCTCCCGTCCTCCGCGTTGCTCAGAGGGCTCCGTGACAGTGTGTCTGCCACAACAAGGGTCTTCCCCGGCGCATACGCAGCCACCGGCTTAAAGCGCATGAGCCGCATAAGAAGTCTCTGGCACCTTAATGGAACGTTGTCTAAGTCTTTACTGTTCATTAGTGGGACCAGGGGCTTGTGGTCTGTCACAAGTTCAAAACTCTCCAGGCCGTAGAGGTATTTTTCAAACCGTTCACAGGCCCAGACACTCGCCAGGCACTCTTTCTCAATCTGCGCGTATCTGGTCTCTGCGTCTGTCAGCCTCCTTGAGCAGTATGCGACTGGTTTCCAGTTTTGTCCATGGAGCTGCAACAGCACGCCAACGAGCCCATAGCTGCTTGCATCAGCTGAGACAGCGGTGGGTCTGTTGACGTCATAAAACACTAACACTGGCGATGTCATCAGTAGCTCTTTTAGCTTCTCAAAAGCTGTGTGTTGTGCGGGACCCCAGGTCCAAGCTGTCTTGGACCGGAGCAGCTCGTACAGTGGCTGGCCCACTGTGGACAGGTTCGGCACATATTTACCGAGATAGTTCACCATGCCCAGGATACGTTTGAGCTCGTGGACGTTCTCTGGTGCAGCGAGCTCCCGGATTGCTCGCACCTTTGCTGGATCCGGCCGCACGCCTGTGGCATCGACCACCTGGCCCAGGAAGTTGAGCTGTTCTTGTCTGAGCTTACACTTTTCCTTATTGAGCTTGAGCCCAGCAGACTTGACTCTCTCCAGGACCTTCTGGAGATGGAGGTCGTGCTCTTCCATGTCCTTTCCATACACAACAATGTCATCCATGTAAACTGAGACGCCCGGTAGGCCTTGAAGTGTCTCCAACATTTTCCTTTGGAAAATTTCTGGGGCGCTCGTTATCCCGAATGGTAAGCGCCGGAAACAGTACCTGCCAAATGGCGTAATGAATGTGGTGAGTAGGCTACTCTCACTGTGCAGAGGAATCTGGAAGAACCCAGAGGCTGCATCAAGGCTGGAGAACACCGTTGCTCCACACAGCTCCGCTGTAATCTCCTCTGGTGTAGGTAAGATGAATCTCTCTCTCTTTACCTGTTCATTTAGTTTCTTAAGATCCACACATATACGAACCTTTCCGTTCTTTTTGAGCACGGGCACCATGGGGGCGCATCGGTTGGCTGGGTTACCTCCTCTATGATGCCGTACTCCTCCATGCGGCGCAGCTCCTCCCTGACCTTGGACGTCAGCGGTATTGGGACCCTGCGCGCAGTCTGCACCGCGTACGGGGTGGCGTTGTCCTTGAGCTGTATCCTCACAGGCTCCGTCTTGAGCGTGCCATGCTCTCCAAAGGCACCATGGACCTCCTCGATCCGTTTCACGAGGCCCATCTCAGCTGCAGTGGATCTACTGAGTAAGTTGTTGACAGACTTTCCTCTAATAACATACACTGGGAATGAGTATGAGTTCTTCTTGTATGTGGTGTTAACTTGAAATTGTCCTTTACAGTCTAATTGACCCCCTGGGCTGGTCAAAGATACACTAGTCTGCTTCAGTTCTCTCTCTGGAATGAGCATATTGAAAGTCTCTTCACACATTACACTAGCATCAGCCCCAGTATCGATCTTAAACTTAACAGGAGTTGCACCAAGCAGAAGTTGCACTGTCCACTCATCACTCGCGTTCGCATTCACTGATCCCAGGAAGTATTCACTCTGCTCATCTGCCTCTGTTACTTCCCTCACCGCTTTGGTTTTGCACTGGCTCCGCCAATGTCCGTTCCTGCCGCATTTGTTGCAAGCTGAATTGCGAGCGGGGCATCTCTCTGGATCCTTGTGCTCCGTTTTCCCACACCGGCTGCACTTCCTCCCGTGCTCCGTCTTTCCCGCTCTCTCGGCGTTGCGCTGCCATTTTATATTCGTCTTCCGCGCGCCCCGCACCTCTTGTACGGATGCCGTGGCTGCCATGGCCTCTGCTGCCTGCGCACTGATCTGCATGTTCACTGTCTCTGACTGGCGAACAGACTGTATAGTCTGCGCCAGTGTAAGATCCGCCATGAGCTGCAATTTACGAGACTGCTCTTTATCTTGAATCCCCACCACGATTCGGTCCCGAATATTTTCATCTCTACCCCCCCCGAACTCGCAGTGTTCTGATAAATCATAGAGAGCCCTGATGAAAGTCTCTGCCGGCTCGCCAGGCCGCTGCACGCGCTGGTGGAAAACAGCACGCTCATGGATCACATTCCGCCGCGGGAAAAAGTACTCGTCGAACTTCTCCATCACTATATTGTAATTATTCTGGTGTCCTGGGTCAGTAAAAGTAAACGACTTGAAAATATTTTCCGCTTCACTCCCCATTGCGTACACCAGGGAACACACTTGTACTTCACCCGACTTCTTGTTGAGCTCCGTAGCCGTCCGATATCTCTCGAACCGCCTTTTCCAGTCGGTCCACTCCGTCGGTTTATCAAAGCTAAAACTCTCCGGTGGGTTGAACTTCGCCATGATTTACACTCTTTGCAAAACCACTGGCCACTTCTGACACCATGTAATAAAACACGGAATGTCCAGACACAGGTAAGTTGTTACTTCTGACTTTATCCAGGAGCTCTCGGGTTCATGTCCACAGCATACATGTGAAGACTCACGTGAAAAGCCCCCTCCCACTGCCGTAACACCCACTAGAGTAAACATCAACAGCTACGTTACGACAGCCGTAAAGCAGAGTACCGTAAACACTCTAATACTCTGACAGAAGGCATGCATGAAAATGCTCCAACGCATCAGCCTTTGATTTGTGTAACGCATCGATTTCAGGTACACCAAGGGATTATGATCAGTGAGGATGGGGCTTTGATTTCCAAATGTGATGCAATATTCATAGAAACAAAGGATCTGATTTTATATATTTCACATCATGTTCTTGTTTTACATAAGGAATATCTGTGGGAAGTAAGTGCTCTGGCTCTACAGAGGGGTGTTCCACGAACGGAGGTTTAACAAACACTGAGTTAACGCTGAACTCTAGGTTGATTGACCATGTGCCGACCAACCCAGAGTTTTCGGTTCCACAGCAGCGGTTATGCATTAGTTCAATCAACTCGGGGTTGGTTAACACAGGGTTGTGCGCGTCCACGCCAAACTTAAAAAGACGTGATGTATGGATCATGGAAACCCTGATCGATATGGCGAAACGGGCCGCTTATTTCAATGAAATGGAACTCCAGGTTCTCCTGGAGAGCTATGACGAGGAGAAGGACATTATCACAAGAAAAGGGAACGCTAAAACCTCTGGAACCCGGAGAACCAAAGCCTGGCAGCGGATCGCTGACCGCGTAAATGCGTTAGTTACACATCAAAAGCATCCTTAATATTTGAGCCATGAATATATAAATATCCCAGTTAAGCATTCTTAAAGATCCTACCACATAACCCCTTTCTTCTAAAACAATATGTACTCCGATTGCTTCCAAGCGGTCAGAGGATCAAGTATAAAAATGAAGTATAAAAAACATACAAACTGGTAAGCTTTTCCCACCATCGTATTGGTAGCCTATAAATTTAAATAAGCCATTTGTTTAAGCCAATCGTGAAAAGGCCCACAGTCGGCAGACTGGATCTGGCCCTCAAATTGTCTTGACCCCGGTGGAGGAGCTGTTAATAAACATAAATTCAGGGCGCCCTGGCATGGAGGGGGTACCTGGAGGTACCTACCACCTCAGAGAGTCATGGGCCATACCCCACACTGGTTGAATGTAGGTTTTTGTGTTTTCTTGTATTTTAGATTTTTTTTGCCTTCGAAGTAACACATGCAAACCGTGTGCTTGCCACAGCGCATACTATTCGAAAAGTTTCTTTTTTTGGTAACCTGGTAGAAAACCTAAAAGTGACAATTCATCAACTTCACAGATCAAGATGGATCAGTGCTTGTAATGAAGCCGCCGGCTACGATCGAACATTCTCCAGTGGATGCAAGTCAGTTAGGACTATTTTATACTTTATGTTGTAAATGCCTCTCGGCATAGTACTCAGACAATATTGCTCTGATTGATAGGAGGCCGATACAAATCTTGGATGGGTCATCTGAAACGACTGTGATGTGCTCAGCATCTCCAGCATTATAGCCTAGATAAAACTACCATTTGAAAAAAACGGAGGGCTACGCAAATAGTCTGGAGTGAACTGAGGCCAGGTCCTCGATTGGTAGTGTTGGCTATGTAAGGCTATTTAAATATATTAAAGATTTGCGCGAGAATCTATATCTCTCCACTCCAGCAAAAAGTCATCCAATATGCCAAGATGTCGAGCCGTGGTCTTATCAATCGCTCCCGGTGGATTGCACGTATAATATGCGCTCTGATATCAGCAGTTCTCTCATCAAAAGGGCATGCCATTGTGAAAACATGAAATCTGCGGTGAACGCCGGGTTATGTACCCAAAACCGGGTTTGATTCAGAGCATATGTTGCTATAGCAACTAACATACCGTGATCCTTTTGGAACGGAAAACCTAGGGTTGCCGAAAACCCTGGGTTAACTTACCCGGTTATGTGCTAAAACCGGCTTTGTGGAACACCCCACAGCTCTTTGTTAACTCATGTTCTGGAGCAATGATAAAAGTGTTTATGTTGTTTAGCCCTCTGGAAGTTCAACCCAAGAGGAGGAGACCTCATCACTTTCACCTGAGCAACTTGCATCTGCGCCACTTTGGAAGTGTCAAACCAGTAGTAATTCTTTCTTGTCCCGTAGGAACCAGGGTTAAGTTGGGCTTTGTAATGTGGAGGGGCTCAGTGGTTTCAGGGTTTCATGCACATGTGTGTGTGACTACAAAATCCAAGTGATGTAATTTCTCAACGGCCGCCTCTTCACTGCGCAAAGCTCCTCCTTCCTGTCCTTAGTGAAAGCGCTGATGGCATGACATAACAAATCTGACAACAGATTGAAAATGTGCTACGGGACAATAAACTTAAACCAGCTTGGCTATTCAGTTAGTACGGAAGAGGATTAGGGCCACACATGTAAAAAAAAATTAAATTCTGACTTTATTCTCAGAATTCTGAGAAAAAAGTCAGAATTCTGACTTTAATCTCAGAATTCTGAGAATAAAGTCAGAATTCTGACATTAATCTCAGAATTCTGAGATAAAAAGTCAGAATTCTGACATTAATCTCAGAATTCAGAGAAAAAAAATTAGAATTCTGACTTTAATCTCAGAATTCTGACTTTTTTCTCAGAATTCTGAGATTAAAGTCAGAATTCTGACATTAATCTCAGAATTCTGAGAAAAAAGTCGGAATTCTGACATTAATCTCAGAATTCTGACTTTAATCTCAGAATTCTGAGAAAAAAGTCAGATTTCTGACTTCAAAGTCAGAACTACGGGTATCTGTAAGGACCAACCTCCGTGGGAGAGACACTTTGCTTTATGCAGTAGGAGGAAACCTATGGAAAGCCAAGAAGGCCACAATCCGGCCCTAGAATGGCGCGGTAAAAGTGCAAGAATTCCGTACGGAATCCGTACGGAACTAATAGCCGCGGCTATTAGTCATATTGAGATGGCAGTGTGCGAAATACCCGTCAATATTCGGGGATGCCCTCATCCCCAGATTGTTCTCGATATGCAGTAGCCAGCTAGGCCATAACATTACAATATTTCATGGATGCAAGCAAGCCAAGACAATCAATCTATATCTATAGCCTACATGACAACACACACACACACACACACACACACACACACACACACACACACACACACACACACACACACACACACACACACACACAGACAAACACATGCACACACGTTAAACACACTGGTAAAGCAATAGGAGCCTGCATTGGCTAAAGTTGTTGGGATGCACGTTATTTTATAACAGGGCAAGTTGTGCATTACAATGCAAACACGACAATAATTGGCACCGTTCTTGCGCACTCAGAAGAACATGAACTGAATAAATGCCAGGTATATAGCATATTGGAGACGGGCACACAATCAGTGCATTTGCAAATGAGAGCCTGCAGTATGACCGATCTTGTGACATTATTTAGCCAGCCATCTACAGCTAATACGATCAGACAGATACATCATTGATCACATATAAGCCCACAACAAGCCCAACATCACCACGGCAGGTGCGCTCTCTCTCGCACATTCACACAATCACTCCAACTTCTCCAACTCCAAGGCAAAGCTGTTTCACTAAGACCACAAACAACCACAACTAACCAGCCTACATATCCACAACAATGCACAACAATCAGTTCTATACATTGCGTCTATCTTCTGTTTGGCGCACATGGCTAATTTGCATACTTGCACAGGACTGTCGGCTCCGCTTGTCAAAAAAATAGAACGTATTTGTGAATAAATGCTTTGAATTCTGAATACTGGACTTGGTGAGCTTGGTGAGTTGGCTATGGGACGTGCACTTTTACCGCGCCATTCTAGGGCCGGATTGTGGCCTTCTTGGCTTTCCATAGGTTTCCTCCTACTGCATAAAGCAAAGTGTCTCTCCCACGGAGGTTGGTCCTTACAGATACCCGTAGTTCTGACTTTAAAGTCAGAATTCTGACTTTTTTCTCAGAATTCTGAGATTAATGTCAGAATTCTGACTTTAATCTCAGAATTCTGAGAAAAAAGTCAGAATTCTGAGATTAAAGTCAGAATTCTGACTTTTTATTTTAGAATTCTGAGATTAATGTCAGAATTCTGAGATTAATGTCAGAATTCTGACTTTATTCTCAGAATTCTGAGATTAAAGTCAGATTTTTTTTTTTTTTTTTTACATGTGTGGCCCTAATCCTCTTCCGTAAATTAGGGACTTTTATATCAAGGAATGTAATCATGATAGGATTAGCTAGAGATTTCAAAGATAAGAGAGGATTTATTAGTTTGCTTCTGTTAACCAGACGGTTTGTGGTGGTGTTGAACACTGTGGCTTGTTGTAAAGGGCAGACTCAGAGCTTTGACTTGCTGTGTGAACTAAGTATTTAGGATCATGCTAGCATGAAACAAAGGAATGAGAGTATGACCCATCTGAAATACCCACTTATACTATAACAGTAATTCAAAAGTAATACTTCAGCTGACGGCAAGCCCACAAATATTTAATATAATAAATGAGGCAAATCCAAGTTTGATAGTTTGAATTGTAAATTAAAAGCAGTCAAAAATAAATCTATCGAAAAAGAAATACAAAACAAAAAGAATGACTGACCCTGTTTTGAATGCTACATTAATACTCCCCTGATCAAATACACACACCTTGTCCTTTGCTGCCACCACGTCCTGAATGGGAGCGTGTCTATGTTCCCCGGGTCCTATGTTCCCCTCTTTGTATGAACCCTTTTTTTTAAAAAAGTGTCCTATGTTCCCCGCTTTACCCAAAAAGGGACTATGTTCCCCGATATGTATGTGACCGGGGAACATAGAACCCTTTTTCAAAAAAAGGGTTCTATGTTCCCCGGTCTGTTACTTTTTCCACCATTACTGCCAAATTCCGGCCGAGATAACTACCATTAAGTGTCTTTACCTTTTGTGGAAGAGGGAGAGACGTTGGAGAACCTGACGCAGTCTATTCATACGCCGGTAAACAAACCCCGAGAATCCCAATCCCTACGAGAGCACCCCGCGCTACGGCCATCCGGAGGCGCTCAGAGCTTTTGGCCGTGATATTATTATACAATTATATTATATTATATACTATTATATAAAGAGCTCCGGGAGTCGCAAACGGCAACAATCACTTTCTCCTCCATGCTGCAGTTCACCCCGGACTGCACTGCACTGAGTTGGCCGGTTGAACGTTGATTGGCTGTTATCACGCGAATGTCGCGTCAAAGTTAAAATATTTTTAAAGATTGATAGATTGCGGGGAACATAGGACCCGGGTAACAAAGGGATGACCCCTCCTGAATGGCCAGGCCTGATCGCCACTGCCTCGTCCACCTCGCCGTGAGGCACAGGTCGGACTCCAACAACTGCTTCTGGGCAGGCTTCCACTTGACTATGTCCTCAGGACTGGGTTGCCCGTCCACCCCTCATCCTTGATTGCGAAGGCAATCCTTCGCACGGACCGGTGTCTGAATGTTCGGGCTGTCAAATAGAGGGTGTTTTAATTAGAAAAATATATAATCTTATTAAGCCCCCAGCTAGAGTTCTAGGAGTCTCCTATTAGAGGTCTATAAGCCTCCTGCTAGAGGTTCTACAAGCCTCCTGCTAGAGGTCTACAAGCTTCCTGCTATAGGTCTAGAAGCCTCCTGATAGAGGCCTAGAAGCCTCCTGCTAGAGGTCTAGAAGCCACCTGATAGAGGCCTAGAAGCCTCCTGCTAGAGGTCTAGAAGCCTCCAGCTAGAGTTATAGAAGCCTCCAGCTAGAGGTCTACAAGACTCCCGATAGAGGCCTACAAGCCTCCAGCTAGAGGCCTACAAGCCTCCAGCTAGAGGTGGAGAAGGATGCTGCTAGTGGTGGAGCAGTAGGCCTGTACATCGAAAGCTCTTGTACCTTAGTTGGAATTTTGTGCTCCATATTATGACCACTTGAAGAGCAATACAACTTTTTATATCTCTGAATCAGAAAGCACTAAAATATACATTTGAAAGAGTTTCTGAAATTCTTTGAAGTCGTTTTCAAAGTATCTGGAGGCTGCTGCTAGTAGATAGTGGGCTTCTGCTGGTATTCAGGAAGCTCATGTGGCGGCTGGTAGCTAGATACTAAAGAGACTATACTCTCCATACTTAACTATAGTGTTGAATTCGACCAGTGTGATGGAAAATCTACATGTTGTTACGTTTATGGTCTATGAACTTAAGTTTTGTTACTATTTTGTGTGATGCATATATTGCCTGCCTTCTACTCTCCTTGTGGGTCATTTAAAGTGTGAACCTTCGAGGGTCATGTGATGCATTTTATTGCCTGCCTGTTCCTATGTTTTCGTGTGATGTAAATCATCTTCCGTGCAATCCTTTGATGTATGGGCCTGTTCCTCGACCCCCTGTCGTCAAAAATCGACGCGTTCGGAGTGAGAATGTGTTGGGTTACATGGCACGGCCGCCAGCCCCTCCAATGACATCCAGGGGAGCTTCAATTGTAAAAATTACCATTTGGTAAACAAAGGCTTTTGGTTTATTGGGGGACACACCCCCTCCAGAACCCAACCCAAGTGAATAAGAACTCACGACTCGGAACAATCGGTGGACTTCCCGAGTGTACCTTTAGAGTATGAAGTAACACGCAAAGAGAAGCTCCCATCTGAGGCCTCCGATTTTTGTAATGTTTGCCTGTTATGTTGTTTGTATATGCATGTTGTGATGCATCTTTGTTCATACTTTTATTACAAATATATATGACCACCAATTGTCTACAGTATTGTGTGCTTTTTGCATCTAAATATCTCATGTCTTAGACACAAACTCTGATAGAGAAATTGCCCCGACACCAGTCAAAGTAGCTCCATCTGAAAAGGCCTCAAAATGCGTGTCCACATTCAACCCAGTATCAGGCGATTTCATGCTCAATATTCTGAACAAACCCTGAACATATTGATTCTAGGTTCCTGTGACAGGAGCAGGACGCTGTGATGAACATCAATGTAAGCACTCAGAAACTTACAGGACATTTACTTTGTGAGCCAATACTTGCCAAGGGTCTCCATTCTATAATGGTAGTTAATGGTGGCAAAACACTCACTTCAGTCAAACAACTCAGGGTTGTCAAAGTTGGTGAACTGGTAGATAAATGCCGGGGTTCAGTACCCATCCCAGCCGAGTTAGGTTGGGGAGAAAACAATGGAACAGGCGGAGTGCAGAGCACCAAGGACAGTGGCCGATGGGCAGACGATTTTCAAAAGGGCAACAGAGGGGTAACCACAGCGGTGACATTCCTGTTATCGTGGAATCTGTCGGAATTGTAGGAGGCCAGCGCCAATAGAAATGGGTTAGCAGATTCATATGGCTCCCAGGCTAGAACAGCCAAAAGGGAATAAAAACGGGATTGCAGAGAGAAAAGTTATTTCAGTGTTTGTTCCTTTTTTTTTTAATAATGGCAAACTTAGTTCTATGTGACAAAATAAAAAAGGGACAGAAAAAGGTTCAATAAAACAGAACATAAATGCTTTATTAAAATGTAGGCATAGAACATTATAAACGTTAACAAGGTCTTCTTAATACACAATTTTTCTTTCGTTTAGAATGTATACACCGGGAACAGAGAAACATCCGTACAACAGCCTAGAAAAAGTCGTCGGCCGTGGGTCTCCGGTTTGGGGTACCGTTGGGGGATTTCTTGCTGGGTTTGGGGGTCTTCCTGAAGACCATCGGAGACGTTGGAGCTGGACTCTTCAACACCCCAAACTTGGGTTTCTGTGTGGGGTCGAAAGGCACTCGCGACGGCCCCTCCGGGCTCAGCAGCAGGCTGCGGTCTGACTTCCTGAACTCTGCGGCGGGGAGAGAAGAAGGGTCTTGACATCAGCAGTGACATTGGCATGGATGTCAGCAGTGACATAAGTTACACATTCCCTGCCTACATACGTGAGCACTATGCATAGTTGAAAAGTCTAAAAACTAGGGCTGTAACGATACACAAACTCATGATTCGGTTTGTATCACGATTTTTGACCCATGGTTCGATACATCCAACGATTTTTTTAAATTTAAAAAGCATTTTTTTCAAACACTTATATACCAATTAACTTAATGTAACATTTAATAACAAATCATTTGGAATACTGAACAGATTTGAACAGGGAGAACAGAAAGAATACTATTAAAGTATAGCTAAATTAATAAAGAAATAACCTAAGATTGCAGTTGGAGGATGCTTTTTGCTGGTAGGCAAAAACCCTGAACTGTTTGGTTGGTTTAGTCAAATATCCTTATTAGCGCTTCTTATTAGGCTATGTAGCTTAAATAATGACATAATCATGCAGTATAGAATGCAACATGTTTAATAGCCTAACTTAAAAACATGAACGTCTAACATGAACGTCGCAATAACAGGGCATAGTGTTACGAGCAGCATATCTGTGTGCGCGAGAATGGCAGTGTGCGTATGCGTGTGTGAGTGATGTCAGCGAGTGAGTGGACGAGCGAGGAGAGCGAGCGAGCGGTAGCGCGTGTGTCTAGTGAAGAAGCGAACGAGTCCGGTAGAATAAAGTACCCATCCTGTCAATAATCGGTGGCCGCTTCATTCCGACCTACAAGAGACAAACTGCCAGTCAAATCACACAAAATAGAGACAGGATCACAGGCAATTTTTTCGCGCTTGGCCCACTCTGGATAAATGTCGTTCATATCGCATATGAGGACTTCGACGGCTGTGGAGAAATGCAATCCTCCGTAGCCACGGAGAGCTGTCATCACAGAGAGGGCATCTCGTCGCATACTTACGGCATCGATAGGAGGGCGCGCTTTCAGCAGACTATTATTTAGACTAATTATTAGCAAATTTCAATCTGACAATTTGACCGGAGAGTTAGAAAGGGCATATCGCGCTTCTGCCTTCTCACACCGCGAGACAGGTTCGTGGCTTTGAGTGTCGTGATTTCGGTTTCGATACGCGTATCGTTACAGCCCTACTAAAAACCCATTAAAGAAACCAACGTTATTGAAGTCTAATGTGTCAAGAATCCTCCATCAGGTCCTCCTGTTTTACCTGCTGTCTTGTTGTTCTTGAGGCCAAAGGTCACCTTCTTGGCCTCTGATTTTGGAGTCTGGGGCTTCTGTGGAATTGAAAAAAAAGCCCGAACATTATCGGTGCATTCTACTTTCCAATTAGAAGCTTAGCACGCTCATGTAGCTGGTGTAAAAGCAGTATAAATTTCTTAAGAATTAAATTCCAAAAATCCTAAAGTTTAAAAAAAAGGTGTAGGTGATTTTATACTGCTTTTTAAGGTGCCATAAGTGTTAAAACTGGACGGTCTTCACACATGGAACGCGTGGGCGATCAATGATCTGTGTGTGAAATTAGTGTGTAGCCTAAAGTGTGCAGTTTTCCTTTATGTCTCCTGTGGGCCGTACCTTGGAGCGCGGCATGCCGGGGGTCCCCTTGGTCTTAAAGAAGAGGGGCGCGGGGATGATGGTCTTCTTCTGGAAGCTGATGAGCGCCTTGCCTGGGCTCTTGGGCTTCTTCCCGGGGGACTTGGTGGAGCTCAGAGGGGTCGAGGGAGTCTCCACAGCACCCTGGAGACAACAACCATGAATAAACACATAGTTCATCCATGTCTATATAAATGCATTACAAAAACCTTGATGTGCAAAACTAAACAGACGGCAGAGAGCATTTTTGTTGGACACAGCATTTGATTGCTGGCATTCAAATGTAAACTTGCTTCACATGTGACCATTACAAAGAGTGTAATTATAACGAAACCATCAATGCTTCATATTCTACTGACTTAAGGCCAAAGCAATAACGACAAGTAACGAGTTATAATTACGTTCTGCAGCTTGCTCTTCTTCTTGCTGGCAAGGCCGTTGAGGCTCGCGGCCGCCTCCACCTCCACCTCGTCCGCCTCAAACTCAAACGTCACCGGGATCTTCCTCTTCTTCTTCTTCTGGGACAGAGGGGTCGCAGGAGTCTCCTGGACCTCTACGACTTCCTCGGCTGGTGCTCTCTCCTTCTTCAGTTTCTTCTTTGAGGCCGTCGTTGCTGCTGCGACCAGTGGTGCCATTTGGTCCGGGCTGGGTTTGGCTGCCGTCGGTTCAGAGGCCTCCTTTTTCACGCAGGCCTTTACCTTCTTCTTCCTCTTTGGTGCCGGCGTGATGACATCAATGATGTCATCGGCGGGAGTTTCTGCTTCCTGTTTGCTGGCGTTTTTCTTGATCTTTTTTGGAGTCACCAAGTCTTTTGTGGGTTGCTTTGGGTCGCCGACAGCCTCACTCTCCGCCTGACCTTCGACCCCTACTGCTGATACCTTCTGCTTCTTCTTGGCCGGTGTCACCACGGCCTTCGTGGCCGATGTGGCCGGTGTCTCCGCAGCCTTCTTGGCCGATGTCACCGCAGCCTTCTTGGCCGGTGTCACCGGTGTCTCCGTGGCCGGTGTCACCGCAGCCTTCTTGGCCGGTGTCACCGGTGTCACCGCAGCCTTCTTGGCCGGTGTCACCGGTGTCACCGCAGCCTTCTTGGCCGGTGTCACCGGTGTCACCGCAGCCTTCTTGGCCGGTGTCACCGCAGCCTTCTTGGCCGGTGTCTCCGCGGCCGGTGTCTCCGCGGCCGGTGTCTCCGCGGCCGGTGTCTCCGCGGCCGGTGTCTCCGCGGCCGGTGTCTCCGCGGCCGGTGTCTCCGCGGCCGGTGCCACCGGTGTCTCCGCGGCCTTCTTGGCCGGTGTCTCCGCGGCCGGTGTCACCGCGGCCTTCTTGGCCGGTGTGCCCGTCTCTGTGGGAGCCTCCAATATCGTGGTTTCAGCGGTTTCTGTCTGGGCTTCCTCCACCGGGGTGCGCGTCGTCAGGGATTTGCGTGATCGACGTTTATTCACCTTTTTCGGCGGCTTCGTTTCAACCATGTCGGCTGTCAAGTCTACCGCCGTCTCAACGAGCGGGATGGGTGTGGCCTCCGCTTCCTCAGCAACAGCCACGACAACAAGTCTGTCCTCATTCTGGTGGGTCAAGGTGGCTGGTTCAACAGCAGGGGCGCACCCTGGCTCGGCGGTCCCCACACCGCCCTCTCCCTCCTTGGGAGCTGCTGCTGCTGGCGGTAGCAATTGCTCCCCTACTTGGCTCTTTGGCTCCACAGCAGTGATAGACTTTTTCCTCTTCTTCCCTCTTTGGGACGAGGTTTTTACAGACTCGCTGTCGCCGTCCCCTGTAGCCGGAGGATCCAATTGGTCAGCTGCTTCTACCGGAGCTGGAGACTGTTCTAATGGGTCTTCTTTGACGGCCTGTGTTACCACCTGGGCCACCTTCGCCTCAACCCCGGCGGCCAACTTGGCCTCAACCCCGGCGACCTCAGCTGCATCGCCGCCCGCCTTCTTTTTCTTCTTCTTCCTCTTCTTCTTAGTGGGTTCCACATCGTCCTTCACAGAGTTCTGATTGTTCTCTCCGTTGATGGACTCCGTTTTCTTCCCTGGAATAAAAGCTGTGGTCAGTTTACAGCAACCGCAAAACTATAACATTGCCCCCATTTATTTTTACTACTGCTGTCAAGCGATTAAAATATTTAATCGCGCTTAATCGCATTAATGTCATAGTTAATGCACGATTAATCGCGAGCAATCGCGATTAATCTCAAATGTTTTTTCCATTCTAAATATCCCTTGATTTCTATGTCCCATTAATTTCTCATTTTAATGCTCTTATCAACATGGATAAGTGCATCGGCTTGCCTTGTGCAAATGTTTTTTTATTGATAACAACATTGGCATATACTGATCAAAACAGGACGATACAAAAAAAAAGCCTCTAATGCAATTAAATGATGAACATACAAACATACTGCCTTGAACATAGCAGTCAGGCTACTGCTTCTTTGTTTTGAGCCCAAAAAAAAATAAAAAAAATACAAGAATTACGAAGCTCGTTATAAATCATCTTAGCGTATGGTTCCTCCGTATACTCAGGCCTTCACCTCGACAGCACCTGCTGGCCATCCCAGGCAACCTGTCCAGCCTTAGTGTTCTGGGGTGCAGAGCTTACCAAACCCCTCGCTATTTTCATTGACGTTCCAAATGCGAAAACATAATTACCGCTCTTTTTCTTCTTTTTCGCTGTGGGGACCTCCTCCTCCTCCTCCTCTTCTTCTTCTTCATCCGCCTGCCTACGACTCTTCCTCTTCAACCTCTTCCTACTGCCGAACATTTCATCGTCCTCATCTGTGGAGACCTCCTCAGGGTAATCGTCCTGAGGAAAGACCCCTGGAGGGAGGGAGAGCCAGCAAGAGAGCGATAGAACCGTATGAGAGAGATAAACACATTGGAGGGGGGAGTGAGTGTGAGAGGAGCAAAGTTAGAGGGGGTAAGACGGCAGCGGAAAAAAAAACATGAATTCCACACGCACACACACACTCTCCGGGAAACTCACCTTCACTCAGGTCCCGCAGTCTGGCATCAACAAAAAACAAGAGATGAATTAATGGATAATTCCGTCATCAATGATTATGTGGAACATTGGTCAACTCCAAAGTTAATTGCAGGCGTTGACTTGAATCTACCTTTTAAAAAAGATGGTTGGTCTTATCTGACCACTTGGTGTGTAATGAGAAGCAGTTTGCTCTTCTACTTACATTTTGATAATTTTGTAAAGTCTTTGCCTGTTGTGGCTCGGGGAGTTTCCTCGACTTGCAAACTCAAACAGCTTGTCTGCCAGGGCAGCGTAGTCAAACTGAAACAGAGAGACACAAATTGCATAAGGCACAAAAATCAGTCTTTACCCCGAGGATGATAGACATCCCCCCGAAAATCACAGAGAAACTGCTCTCAAGCAGGTCCTCACGATGAGTGAATAATGGACGGTAGGATCTGGGTGAAAAAGTATCACAATAATTATGGAGAATTTTAAACCGTATCGATTAAGATCAAGACATGCTTTTGAATGAAAAATGGCACATGTAACAGTCTAACTGAGGGTCATGAAATGGTTTCTTTGCATTGAACCTCTTCACACAAGGCCTCTTTCTGAACATAGTTAGTTTATCTCACCAACTACAATGGCTAGAATATATAATCTTGGTACCAGAAGAAAGAAGACACTTTGGATAATACCAAGTCCGAGTGAATAAAACCTTCCTCCTCAAGTACATTTCATGTTTTAGAGTGAATACCACATAGTGCTAGTCCTATTTGATGCATATAAAGTAAAATAGAGCAAAGAGATTTTAGTAGGTGTAGGTTTATGCAGATTCTCAAACTAAGGACAATAAAACCAATGCAAAAATAACAAACATGATGAGACACAAACAGATGGATACCTCAACAATGTATGGTTGAATTATGACATTTAATTCTGTTAGGTGAGGCTGAATGGAGCTGAATGCCTTCAAACCAACGCAAATGCACCATTCGACCACCAGATGGCGACAAAGGATTTGTTGCAAATTAAAGGTACCATGGCATGCTACATGGATGCTTTAATATCTGAGTGGGCCCCAAACACAGTATTTGAAGACGTTCCCGAAATTCAGCCGTGGTGCAGAATTACAGCCACTACGAGCCAGTCGTACATTGAGCTCATCCCCAAATGCGCCGGTTTGGTGTCTGCAGCTTTAATGCAATTGAAGAGGAGAGAGGTGGGTCAAGTTGGAGGGGAGGGGTGTGGCCCTGAGCAGCTTGCAGCCACACGGTACCATGCGCTCTGATTACAGTGGATGTATCGCATCCACACAGCCTTAGGCCGTGTTCTGTAAATATTCTAGAACACACGACCACCTCGGGTTCTCCGACGTCTCTGGTTCTTCCACGTCCACATCAATCTGAAGTAGACAACCACGACATGGAGGAGAAAGGGATTGTTGCCCGCGATTGTCTCCCGGCAGAGCCTGGCTGTCGAGGGACCACCGCCTTGGCAGCGGTCAGCGCTTAGGCACCACTGCCTCCTGCAGCGCCGAGGCGGTGGGAAGCGGGGCTCAAGCGTGAGATATTCACAGCCAACCATCCCTTTCTCCTCCTTGTCGAGGTTTGAATTGAAATCGCGCGCAAGGCAGCATGGCTATAGCCAGGCTATTTCGGCGGCGGGACACGTTCAGAATTCCGTTCATAAATTGACAGACGCGACTGTGACGTGAATTGTCTGGCTGGCTGAAATTTGAGAGGGGTTCTGGAAGTGTCCATGGTAAGATTTGTGTAACCAACGAGAGAGAGGTGTAATCAGTTAAGCATGACGAAGGAGAAGTGTATGGAAGTAAATCAGTGCCATCGGATTTTGAAAATAAAAAGCCATTGAATTCTAAGCACTGAATATTTATACCTTGAAATAACGTATCTGGATTAGAATTTCAACGTAATCAACATCCCCACTTGAAGTTTTTGATGTTGAATCTTTGACTTTGAATTGTTA
Source organism: Gadus morhua (assembly GCF_902167405.1). Taxonomy (NCBI): domain Eukaryota; kingdom Metazoa; phylum Chordata; class Actinopteri; order Gadiformes; family Gadidae; genus Gadus; species Gadus morhua. Next base: position 21,371,838 of record NC_044067.1, on the reverse strand, counting down.
ACATTGAAAAATAAAGCTGAATAGGAGTTCAATTCAAATACGTTATTTCAATGCAAAAATATTCAATGCTTAGAGTTCAATGGCTTCTTATTTTCAAAATCCGATGGCACAGATTTACTTCCATAGAAGTGACGCAAACATTTTCTGGTTAAGAGGGCGTATCGTTTCCACCATAGGCTTCTACAGGAAAAAAAATCTGTGGGGTGGGGGAAATCTAGAGCGGTATGGAAGCGCGCAATAATTTGCAGTGTCAGAATTCTGAGAATTTAGTCAGCATTTCAGATTTCTCAGAATTCTCTGACACGACAAATTAAAGTGCCACTACTAGCGAACTACTTTCAGCGTGACTGGAGAGAAGTTCCTTAAATTGTGTGAATTAGTTTGGTTCTCTTTCATGGAAGCCGGAAGTGGGATATTCCTGGGGCTTGCCCCATGAATTCAACCCATGCACACGCTCACACGCAACACTTCGTATTTGCCACGCAGAGAAATTACCAGGATAGCGCCCACCAATTTCGGCCGCTATTTAACAGTGTTACAGGTAGGAATCAAATGCGTTTCCCGGTCGTAGGGTAGGCCTAACCATACGTCCTCTTTTGCCCGGACATGCCCTCTTTTTGAGACAATGTTTTGCGGAATTTCAAAATCGTCCGGGATTTTATTAAAGCCTCATACATGTTCATATTGAATTTGCGTTGCGTTTCTCTGGGTCGTTCACAAACTAGTTAGGCTATGCCTACTCAGTTCTGTTCGCTTTGCATTGGTGGAAGTGAGTAGGGGGAGTGGTTAAGTAGAGCCATCAGATTGGACGGTTTGACTTACTCAGTTACCGTCGTGTTTTGTATTTATTGTTTTATAGGGACAAACATTAACACATTTCTCCTACAGGTGATAGATAAAGTTCTATCTAGACTATTGAACAGAAAGAAAGTGTTTTTTCTGAATATTAGTGTTAAGGGCCAATAATGCTTACTATCATACGTTAGTAACCATGTCTGTGGACAAATATGTATTTTGTCACATGTAAATATAAAAAAACAAATTGACTTATGATGGCGTAGCCATGCGTGTTGTTTTATTGTTAATGTCAATTTGTTACTTAACATGGCAGATACCCGTGTATTGTTTATCGTAAGAGTGTAACGTTTTCGACTCAGTTCCTTGGTAGAACCTACTTACAGTAAAAATCACTTCTGATGGAAAAAAGATGTGTATGAAAAACACTTTTCTTATCTATTGTTACTATTATATTGTTAAAAATGTACACATTTCTTAAAAAAAATATATAGCGTATAAAAAGTGGCTGGTAAAAAAGATGAGTGGCTGGTAGATTTTTAAATCTACCTGCCAGTGGCTAGTGGGCAAAAAAGTTAATTTCCATCCCTGGTGTGTGCACACACACACACACACACACACACACACCTCGTGTCTCATTGGCGGGCTAAGTTCACTGGGCGGGCAAGGCAGAGAAAGGGGAGGAGCTTAGATCCTTTATGACGACATATGGGACCACATTCCAAATCAGCGCGCTTGAGCCTCCGTTTTTCCAAAGGCGAGCAGAGCACCTAGTGCTCGTTTTACACCGAATGCAAGTTTTAGCCACTGGGGGACCATAGGCAGGCTAGGGGAAGTCATATTTATGTTAGAAAACCTAATAAAGTGAGATTTTCATGCCATGGGACTTTTAAGGCAATTATATTATAACTAGAGCTGTCAAGCGATTAAAATATTTAATCGTGATTAATCGCATTAATGTCATAGTTAACTATTATTAATCGCGATTAATCGCAAATTATTTTTCTATGCTAAATATCCCTTGATTTTTTTGTCCCATAATTCTTCTCATTTTAATTCTCTTATCAACATGATGAAGTGCATCGGCTTGCCTTGTGCAAATGATTTTCTATTGATAACAACATTGGCATATACTGATCAAAACAGGACGATACAAAAAAAGAGCCTATAGTGCAAATAAACGACTGCTTTGAACAAATGTCATTTGAACATAGCAGTCAGGCTACTGCTTCTTTGTTTTGAGCCCAAAATTTTTTTTTTTTTTTTTTAATAAAAAAATTACGTTAATCGCGCGATAAATTTTTTAACGCCGTTAAATTTGGTTTGCGTTAACGCCGTTAATAACGCGTTTAACTGACAGCTCTAATTATAACTAATCGGCCACAGTGCACCCCACTCTACCCGGTAGCCTAAATATAACCCCAGTGCTGTTCTGAGGAAGTCAGAGGGTTTCAGAATGCTCATGGTCCGAGTTGGATTCAGATATGGCCGAGATCAATGTAAAGTTGGTCACATCAGACGAGCCAACGAGCATCGCGATGGGCAGTATGGACTCAGTTTGAAGTAACGGGTAACAATGTATGACGCGGTATGAGGTGGTCAGTAATAGTCCAGAGGGAAACCGTTCGGGGCCCATTACATAAGATACTAATTTATTAACTCATTATTTTGCAATCAACGTCTTAAAAAAGAAAAGCTTTCCGAGTAAACAAAGCCTTCAAAACTGCCTGTTTAGTTAGGCTGCATCCGGATACTCATACTTGACTGCTATGTAGTAGGCATTTTGTATTGCGTCACAAATATAGCGCGTTCGAATGCTCAGTACGCATTGTGTAGTAGGCAAAAAGTTTCCGAATGCCTACTACCTCAACAGTATACAACGGTAGGTCACTACACTATCCCACAATTCAGCCGGAGTCTGGTAACCGAAGAAGAAGAACGACGCGATGAAAAAAAAAAAACGCGTTGTTTTGCCGGCATCTGATGTTCAGCGCACAGAGGTGAAATACGTAATCTCCAAACACCCGGTGGCGTTTCGGTGGTGTTCGGAGGCGTTCTACGCATAGCTGTAGAACGTACTACATTAACGGTCAAGTAGTAGACACTGAACAGAAATAGTATATCCTTAGTATTCGGATGCACCCTTACGCCGGGATTCCGCCTTACGGCCGCGGCACGGAACGGCTGCGACTCTGCCCTGCTTGCATTTCCACCGGGCGCGTTACGGCAGCGCAGCGCTGCCCTGCGAGCCAGCCGTATTCACGCGAGAACACGAGATCACGCGATAATCCTAAACCTAATGTTACCACCTTCCACTCCCAAAACGACTGCAATTAAATGCCACGCTTTGTGATTTGGTTTACATCACGATGCCAGCCGCCGCGACTAATGTAACTGCTAGTGAGGAGGACATAGTATGATCTATTATTTAAGCCGTTTTCCAGGTCAACTTTTAATAAAAGGTTAAAGTTAACAGGAAGACCCACACCAGAGTTAAAATTGGTTTAGAAAACCAACCTCCATCAACAATCCCGATACCCGTGGATAAATTGTTCAGCAAGGATATCCATCTCTCTCAATAGAGATCTCTACAGAACCATCCATCTATATTCTATTGTAGTGCACACGCAGCTTGAGTGATGATGCGATTATTTGTCTGGAAGATTTGGTTTTGCCGTTTGCTCGTTGCATTGCCAAGGCTGGACTAGCGTACATGTTCTTGTTTCAGAGCTGGAATTGTCCTATGTAACTTTTGCAGTACTACTGAGAGGACACAGTAAGCTAAGCTGGTGGTTTGCTTTTTTCACGATGGGAAGTAACCTTTAAACCGTTTAAACCTTTTGGGGCGTAAAGCACCAAAGAGAATGCCATTATTGGTACATGTGCGTTTGAATTTATTCTCATGATGGATTTCATGTTATTCGATTTATGTTTTGGCAGTCCATCATAGTGTGCGTGTGCGCAGTTGTACACTAGGATGTGTTTGCGCTTAGGGTGGTGGTGGGAGTGTGCCGAGTGCTTCACGGTGGTGAGCACGTGTTTGTGCATCAGCGTCCTAACCTGCAGCACAGGTTCTGATCCTTCATCGTCGGGAAGCTCCGTGTCCGAGATCTCCGACGACTGACCATCATCCTCCTCCTCCTCGTCTACCTTTGATTTAGTTCCTACAGAGAAGAAACCAGTTATCAACACAGGAGGTAAGAACTCGATGCACGGTAAGAGTCTTACATATACGGTATGCCTTACATAAACGGTATGCCATTTCTTTCAGTTCCACCCAGCGCACAGCTGAACTGAACAAAAGCCCCCCCCTCACTGCTAGACTGGGCACGAGCAACAGTTCTTTATTGAAAAGTAAATAGGCTCAAAGGAATATTATATTAACGCCGCCTCTCGATGACGTTAATATCATAAGCTGCGTCCTCCATGCTGATGGAGAGCACTGACTCAAGATTAGCATTGCACTACTGTACGTGAACATAAGTTGCTTTTGATAACATGAAGGTGTGCAGCTGTACAGTTTAGTTTGAGATACCAGCTTTCTATGAAAAGGGTGATGGCCTATTTTATGTTATTGATCAGGTAAACTAATTTCTCTAAAACATACCCACTTATCATAATCTCCCTCATCAACAAACAGCCATTCGCTACTGTATTTAACATTAACGTTAAAAGTAAAACTCCAGTATAATTTAATCCTCCAAATACATTGGATGGAGCATAAGCTCGTCTTCACTAGGTTGAGTATGAATAAAGTATGAATATAATGCATATTCGCATCACGGCTGATGTGCGTGTAGACTTTATTATTCATCAGGCTTGACGTGAGAAGCATTTCAAATGCAGGTAGGCCGAGGCGAGAAGGGTGAGATCAGTTTGAATATTTGCTACTACCACAGATCTGCGACAATTGTGAGAAAACTTGGATCACCCGGGCTTACCATTGAGCCGTTTCCCCTTTGGTTTCTCTTTGGATTTCTTTCCAACAGGTTGGCCCTTGATCTTCTCTTCCTCCTCCTCATCATCATCTTGGTCGGCATGACCAGAGTCGGAGTCCGAGTGCTCAGCGGACTTCATCTCCCTGAACAGGTCCTCGATGGCGAAGGGAGCCTGGTCAATGATGGTGCTGAAGATGCTGTTGCAGATGGCCTTGAACAGGGTGTTGCTGAGAAGGGAACACAGGCTTTAAAACAGAGAACGTGGGGTCCATTCACAGCTCTGGCCTTAATGCTCAGTACCCATACAAATATGCAATGGTTTTCAGTGAGGCTAATTTGATGCACTGATAAAACCAACTCAAAATAATATTATTACTATTCTAATTATATATCAATTGAACAAGGCAGATACTGAGTGTACCAACTAGCAAACCTAGAGACTGATGTTACGGCCGTGAGCCGTCCACATTGTCAACCCTCCCTCGCCATGCGCTACCCCTCCTGTTTTTTCCCCAAAGCAGCTCAAGTGGGCGGATCTTTCCATCCCCGGATTAGCCCTAGCGGCTGTGAGGTGCGGGGCCCAGCCAACCAGAGAGCGATGGCGCCGTGGAGGCGTATAAAAGCCTGATGCGCCTTACAAGCGAGGGCAGACACCTGTAGGGAATCAAGGCACGTAGTCGCATTCGGTTGAGAGGAAGAGTTTCCCAATTGTGTGTTTCCAGATTTGGGCCAGGGTAAGAGGAATCCCTCTGTACTGATGTTGTTCATTTGCACTCTCATTTAGGTTTGTCACTGTTTAGCCACACTAGGTTTAGGGGGTGCTGATCATTTGTATTTCTGTTTTCGTTATGCTAGAGTAGCCAGTTTGGGTTTGTTTTAGGACCATTCGTATTTAGTTATTAGACAGGTAGCTCCATTTTATTTTAAGGAGTTCTCTTTTGGTTATATTTGTTTCTTTGCTATGACAGCACCTAGCGGCCCTTTTCTGATGATTGTTACTTTCTATTCCTTTGGCGGGTTATAATAAAGCACTAATTACAATCCCAATCCACCGGGTTGTGTGTGTTACTTCCCTTTCCCCCCCTTAACAAATAGGGGTCGTAACACTGAGGTCAACAGAAAAAAAGAAAAAGGTAGCATCAGATTACATTCATATGGCCGCACTATTAATTTCAGGATCATAAAATTCTGATTTTTTGACTTGAGACTGACAAGAATGTTAAACTTGATGTTACTGAGGAGAGGAAGTTACAGTTACCGTTACACAGGGTGTGACTGACCAGGAAAAGAGAAACATATTGGATTATAGGGATGGGCCGATAGTCGATTCTATCGACTATCGACGATAGATGGATTCCATCGTCGATCGTCTCAAGTAGCCGATAAAAAGGCGATAATTATATTTTAATAATTATTATTATTTATTTTTTTAAAAGCGCTGTGGTAGCTATTTTTTCAACTTAAAAAGCCCCGCAAATTGTAATTGAAATTAACTGGCACCGGTGGAAAACATACTATGTAGCGCTGACCTGCCGTATTCACTCACTGCTGCGAGAGGAGAGGGGAGGGGAGGGGCTCGAAACCTACCGGTCTGCTCGCACGGCGAAATGACATCACACTCCGCTGCACCATTTCCGGGTCACAGCTGTGGTACATGAGCTGTGTTCGAAATCGTTCCCTATTCACTCACTCACCATTCCCTATAGTGTTCATGAAATAGTGCACTACATAGGGAACGAACAAACAAGAATTCGGACACTACGCTGAACATTTCTGAACGTCATTTGCGTCAGTAAATGCGCCGGGTATTTGTGTGACGCAGACAGATGCGCCCAGATCATGTAAACAAACCGGGCACTCTCGAGGAAAGCTGGAGGTTGTATTGATGTTGAATGTTACATTTCTTTGAACAAGGTTTTTCTTATTAATTTTGAATGTTTCATTTTCTTGTTAAATCCCAAATAAATTGTTGATATTTCTAAACGAAAGCCGGAGACTCCATCATTAAATGTATTCGTTTTCGCCACTTGCGGTTATTGAGCTTCTTCTCCTCCGGAAAAACACGACCGCATTGCATTGTGGTATATGGGAGTAACACGTAGGGAACATCATATGTACACTCACATTTTGGGTATTTTAAGTGCACTATATTGGGCATGAAATTAACCAGTGAGAATTCGAACAACACTACAAAATAGCGAGCACCCTATATAGTGCACTATATCCGTGATAGGGAACGATTTCGAACACAGCTACGAGCTGTGTGTCATCAGCGTGTGTCATCATGACAGCGCCTCTGGCGTCGACGCATCGAAACTTAAATCAGCGGAGGCTCACGGCTCACGCTGGTCCAGGGGAAGACCATCGTATTCGTTTTTAAGAAAAAAAAACGAAAAAAAAAAACGTGATTTTTTTCAAAGTGATAAATTATTATAAATAATTACCGGTAATATACAATTATTATAAAGATGCCCCCCCCCATAGTATCGACTATCGGCGATCGCTAGGGGGCGCTATCGGACGATGGAAGCTTGTAGACGATTGCCCAACCCTATTGGATTATCATAAAGAAAAGCCAGCAATGACTGACCAGGAGTTACAATTATCAAAGTTATCTTATTCTTGTTTCTTCTTTCACCGAGAGTGAAAGAAGAAACAAGAATAAGACATTTCGACGTAAACAGGAAGTCAAGCACATTTTATAAATGGTAAAAACTTACTCCTTGGTTTTGGCCACAATTTTGCAGTAGGGAATGATGAGGGTGAGATTTTGCTCGGCACTGAGCTGCAGAGAGGAGAGAACAGGAGGAGATCCACGCTATTAATTTCCGCCCGAGTTCAAGTGGAATTCCCTCCTGAGTCATTATTACGGTAAAAGTAATTATTACACCACAGTAATAGTAGGCCGAGTTTACCAGATGATGCTACATGAAGGTCATAGTGTAGTGGATATATAGGCGGTGGCCTAAGAAGGCTAACACTTGAATCAAAGCAGTGCAATTAGCTCCATACAAGGGGACAATGGTAACATGAAACTAGCCAGTTAACCTATCACAGATCATAAACATTTGTTGAGAATTTGGATCAAAGAAAAAATATAATTTGGGCATTACTTGTCTTTATTCATTTCCAAGCCCCGAAGTTTTGTAATTTTATAGATAAAAAATTAAGAATATTAGAGTAAGGAAATAATTAAGGATTTTGGTGCCCGACCACACACCAAACCAAATGAGCTATTCGGTAAAGGGAATGGATTCTGTGTACAATATTCTATATCACACATCCACACATGACTTTGGTTTATCAGCAACTCACAGGTACAACGACTAGAGAAAAGGGGATGAAAACTATTTGGGAAATGAGTGTCCGTTCTGACTGGCACAGAGGGAAGCGAGGACATGCAAGCAAACAGAAGAGGGCTGTTAGAGGGGGGGCGTTAGACGGCAGGGAGGTGAGAGCTGTGGTCACAGTTTGGGTCGAGTCAACCTCTTCTTTTGATTCTCCTTTGACAATTTAAAAGAGAGCAGTGGTTGGGGAGGGAAGACGAGTAATTCCTCTATAAGGGATTTAATAAGCAGAGAGAATTGGACTCTCCAGATAGATATAAGGAGATGATTTTATCCAAAGTAACTTTGCGAATACAGATGGGAATAATTTATGAGCGTTTGACATCTTGCTCAAGGATGCTGAGCCATCGGTGGATTGAAACAAGCACACGGTGTGTCCCGGTATCTGGTGTCAGTATGATACGTCAGCGGTTCCAAACCTTTTTTACACCATGGACCGGTACCATGTAGGACAATATTTTGGCAGACCGGTGTGACATTGTGTTCCGTTACCATCATAAAGTGTGACACCAGGGCTCGCTGTTGCATATTTTATGCAACATGCACGTGCGTAAAACACTACTAATAAACAACGTAACGCCATCGCTGTGTCAGGATGGGTATATTTGTTTTTGAGACCAAAGAGGTTCGAGTCAATACAAAACCGAATGGACGTTCAGGACCGAGACACAAAAAAAATAGTCTTCGAAACCACACAAAGTGCAAGGCTAGACAGTAGGGTTGCCGTGATATACGGTATTACCGGTATTGAGGCCAACACCGACTACTCTGTGTTGCACACCGGCAACACCGAGTTATTTTTTTATTTTTTCCAGTAATAAAAATAATAATCTGTAAAAATGTATATAATTATAATCAAGAAAATATTTTTTTTTTAAAATAGGCCATAATTCTGCTCTGTGCGGATGAGAATTGGCGGCCTCCTTACAAGACGGGTAACAGTATCAACGCCAGTAAACAAACCCCACGAAGCCCAATCCCTATGAGAGCTCCCCGCGCTACGGCCATCCGGAGGCGCACAGAGCTTTTGGCCGTGATATTAGATTATACTACTATATATAGAACATTAAAAAAGCTTAGCTTCAAAGTTTGCTACGTCACAGCTGATTCGCAAAATGTGTTTCCATCGCCCATTTTGCGAATTTACTCTGTTCCGCATTTCTCAAAAACCACCTCAAGCGAGCGGATAAACTTTTTTGCGAATTAGAGGATTTTGATGCGAATTTTAGTGTTTCCATCACCGTTTACTGATTCGATACTTCAAAGTTCGCATTAAATTAGGGGGATGGAAACGCACCTAATGATTTGGTTTAGTTACTTTTCAAGGCAGCAATAAAATTAAAATAAGTCAATTAATTCAAAGGCGGCATCAACTTCACACCATCCATACTGTCAATTTGTACAGAAAACGAGTATAAAATATACTCGTACTGGATATACTCAAACCTGTAGAGCTGCAACATTGACAACCAATTCTGTATTCTCGGATGGAGCCATTGATATCAACCGCTTCCTCTGCCAAGCTCCATACATCCACACAAAGCTTTATCCTATACAATTATCAGGGTTGATACAGAAATTCTTGAGTTGAATTTACTACGGAATTGTATTCCGATTGAGCCGTATATATGATAATTTTTTATTCTGATTGAGCCGTTCTTCCACTTCTAATTGGATCAGAAGTGTCCATGTAAACGCGGCTGTCTACCGGTCACAGGGTAACGTCAAAATCCATACCGTAGCGCAAATTCACACCAGTTTTTACTTTCTATAGAGGGATTATCAGTCTACGTCGATCCCCGCTCTACAAGCCTGTCATAGGCAGAAAGACGAGAGCGACAAGAGCCGCAATCATGTCTTGTTCTGCGGTTGGTTGCACAAACCGTTTTTATAAGACTGATTATCCCATTTATTCTACTTCTTGCTTGCCAACATAATAAAACAATTCAAATACTTCACTGATCATGCTTTTTCTTATTCGTATTGCATGCTTATTAAATGTATACTCTGTTTGAGTTAATCTCCCTCAAAAAGTAGTCCCCTTTAATTACGATCGATCAAACAGGTTTTTGACACCTCAAAGGGCATTGTCCCGCTTATACCATTCACTTGGCAAAGAAAAGGAATTAAGATCATTCATTTATATTTTTTTCATGCGTTTTACAATCCATATGTAAAGTTTTTCACATAAATAGGACGGACCTTAGCTACGACTTGGGAGGTATTTTAGTCAGTTGAGCTAGAGAGCCAACGTTACATTTATAATTTGAAATTCGTCCCAGCCTTTATACCACAGATACTATAGGGTCTATAGCATATAACCGCGTTTTCTGATTACAGTTTAATGTAACAGTAAGCTGACAACATTGCTAATTAACACCGCAACTGCAAATTAACCACACAGAGATAACCGTGCCAACCGGTCAAACAAATTTTATTTTTGCAATCATTCTTTAAAGATCGATTCCTCCAGCCAGAGGTCCGAAAATGAGCATTTCCCCATTCTTTCAAATTACTTTGAACTAACAGAAGCGAACTCGCGAAGTGGGCATAAACCACCTGACGTCTCCGCCCGTTGCAGCAGTGTGAACTACCCAGTTTTAGAACGTCGCAGCCCGTCTCGCCAAAAGGAGACGCAAGGAGTTGCGACGCAAATCTTTGGTCTGAACAAGCCAGCCAGTTTGTTTCAGCGCACGCACCACGTGACATCATTGATATCTCTCAGGTCCTAATCGCAACATAAAAATAAATCCACACAAGTTTTAGAAATTTTAGGAGATAGGCCTGAATAACACCAATTGAAAAACTCATAGGCCTTGTTGGAAATGTAATACCTCGTCAGATGACGTTTATTACTTTAATAATTTTTAATGGCCTTAATTTGGGCCAATTTAATTTACTACCTTTTAATACCTTTAACAACCCCGCGGAAACCCTGATTATCCCTACCTTGTTTTAAGAGCCCCAAGCGGTGAATACAAGTGATACCAGTGTTTAAAAGGCAGTAATACTGGTGTCAAAATTTGATGCCGTTACATGCCCAGCAAGTAGCATTCTTGGCCTTGGAATCCAACACCCTAGTTGCTACTCTCTCTTTCTTCTCTTTGTGTTAGCGCGTTTACCTCGTCTGAGCCGACCCGTGCCAGCTCCGTCAGGTAGAGATCCAGGATGTGGTACTGCAGGCCAGAAGGTGCTGTGCCATTGCCCTGAAGCACCTGGGAGGTCAGCATCTCCAAGAATCTGTTGACCAAGCTGAGGAACCGTAGCGGAGAACACCGTCACTAGCCAGGCTACCAGTGGTGCATGTTCTTTAAATAACAGTTCTCAACCCATCAACGGGATTTACACTTCAACACCAAGCACATCTGCCAACCTCTACAACAAAATGCAGGGACACAACACTAATCCTCAGAGCTGCATGCATTTATCAGAGCCGGGATGATCCTCTGGAACATCTAGCCGTGACTGCCCTAACATTTTGGTATTAAGTCGTTCATTGTGCATCCATTGATGGGACGTTAATATATATAAAAAATAAATAAAAAAACATACCTGGCCTCCCACTCCCTCTTCTTCAGCATCTCAAACGTCTGCCTGAATACAAAACGCACCAGCTGCCAAAGACAAAAGGAAGGATGGTGTTAAATAACAAGCATCTCTCAAAAACTGTCACTTCATCTGGCAAACAATGTCCTTTGCTCAGTAATTAGTAGAGTAGATATTGTTAGATGATTTTGAGAATGTCAAGCCGTTCATCACAATCAACCTAACTTAACACATCGCCTCGAAACGGAACATTTCAAAGCAAGCCTGAACAATGTTTGGCCTTGAAGGCTTAGAATACCCAAAAAGGAATGGAATGAAACAGTTCCATTGAGCCCATACTTACTTGGTAGAACTTGTCCATTCGTAACCTGTCGATGCCAGTCCATTCTCTTTTGACAGTCTGCAGGAAGGCTTCCAGGTACAAAAACTCTGGATACAATTGAAGAGGAGTTAAACCATTTTAGTCACTTGTCCACTACAGAAGATGTTGACAATAAAGTAGATACTTTCCAAGGCATGAATGGCACTTAAATATACCCAACATAAGGTCCACGCAGAGACCAAAAACAGACTTGTTCATGATGTAAAAGAGGGTAAGCTAACACCTAAAGTGGATGATAATGTGGTGCTACACCACGGAGAACCTAAATACACCTGTGCGGGCGAAAATAAGTGTACTGAAAGGACCCGGATGGTGTACTCAAAACGCGAACTGTGGAGCGAGGTCAGCTTTTCGCACTCAACGGCAGCCATCTTAGCTACGTAGCGGAAGAGGGCGGAGCCAGGCTGAGCCAGAATCTGCGCATTTTCCACATAGCCTGAATTAATATTCATTTTGTAGCTTTTATAGCTTTTTATAGCTGCTAGGCGTAAAGAGTTCACCGTTCAAAGCGGGATGTTTATTGCAGGGGAGGAGCCGCGGCAGCAGTCGTGAACGTAATTTCCGGTTAGTGAACCACGGAGTATTCGATTTGGAACAACGCTGATATCAGAAAATTAGCACACTTAGTGAGTGCGGATAGTGTAATACGTTTAAGTTAAATTTAAAACATCTTATAACCCATTTTCACAACGTTTTAGAGTTTCTCTGACAGTCCAATCATACAACCACAAAACTATTACAACATATCCTAAATTATTTTACAGATTTAACAGACATTTAATGGCTTATGAATTTAAATGAATGCAACTTACGGCCATCTGCGCTTTGGAAGCAGTGAAACAGACTTGAGATCTGATTTGAAAGCTCCTCCTAGGGTTCAACCAAATAAGCAAAGATTAGTAATATTTAATTTTAGAAGTTTCTAAAAGACGAGTTGGGACTTGTCCCTTTTCATTACGTCAAACTCTTGAGTGTCATTCCAAGTACTACTATGTCTGTGTTCCTACTTATTTCATTTTAATTTACAGGAACTACAGTAGGGACCCAAAGAGTGCCTCAATACATGACCAATATAAAAATAAATGGGGCGGTTGAAAAATATGCATCATGAGACACAAATACACCAAATGTATTCATAGTCATTGAAAAATTATCTTAAAGGGGGTGATTAACTTGGACAAATCTGAGTTGTCACTGATCCTTTTGAGTTCAGACAGCAAGAGCTCCGCTTGTACCTGTAGGAGTGGTTTATCCTGCATCCACAGGCAGTAGAACAGCCCCTTCCATAGCTTCAGTAGCTCCTCACTGCTAAACCCACCTGCAGACAGGACGGGAAAAAAAACACATGTTCAAGAAATTGGCACATGATATAATCACCATCAACATTGGGATCCATCTTAGCATCAAGTGACTTGCTGAACTAAAAAAAACAACCAGTTTAACTGTTGATCACATCACCTGGTGCTCACGATCTAGGCGCTTTTGAAGGTATGCACATCTCAATGCATTACCGCAACATCAAACAGCTATACAAGCAACTTGCACAGATGGCATGACATCTATGCAGGAGGACTCCACACATTACTTTGTGGTACGGTACGGTAACGGTTCAGAGCCAACAGCATCATAACGCAATCCCGATGCGCGTCGTACCTTCTAGGATACAGAAGATGACGAACGTCCAGAGAAGTGAACCATACTATTCATATTATCAATTTATAGCAGAATGCCAAGGCCGCCACATGCGATTAATCCCATGTGGACGAGCAGCGTCGCTGCTACCTTAGCCTCCGACAATCACCCAAAATATCACCACCATGCGTTCTGCTTCGCCTATATTAGATACGTGTCAGTTACGTTTGTATTTTCTATTAGCCTACATAAAATACCCCTAGTTCCATACAGTAATACATTGTCTATGACGTGCGTGAGCGCTGGTTAGCTTGGCAGAGCTAACATGATCCACGCAGGTGACCTACCTTTACTCTTATGGGACCTGACGATGATGTATTTCCTCAGCTTCTTTATGGCCTTGGATCGAATCGGCTTCTCGTTGGAAGCCAATCTTTGAGCGAACTGGATTTCTGGTTCTTGTAGCGCCGCCATGTCTCCACTTCTTCACGTGGAAACACACTTTTTTTTTTTTACTCCACTGCACACGTTTTCCACCCGGCGCAGATTGATGACGACACATACAAGTGCATTTTAGACAGTGTTGCCAGATTGGGCGGGAAATATGTCCCAATCTGGCAACGTTGGCCATAGATGTTAGTTGCTGTTGCAAATCATATATATATACACTAGCAGGCTGCATCCGAATACTCATACTTGACTGCTATATAATCATCAGCATCTGTAGTACGTCACAAGTATAGCGCGCTCAGAACGCATTGTGTAGTAGGCAAAAGGTTTCCGAATGCGTACTACCGCCTAACAGTATACAACGGCAAATACAAAATCGGTAAATTATCGCAGGTGACTTTAATTTTGCCGGCATCTGCTGTTCAGTGCACAGAGGGGAAATACGTAATCTCCAAACATCCGGTGGTGTTCGGAGACGTTCTACGCATAGCTGTAGAACGTACTACAACGGTCAAGTAGTATAGTATATATTTTTGCTTAAGGCACACTCATTAACGACAAAATGTCAAACTGGCACTGCATGTTGAAAAGGTTGCTGACCCCTGCTGTACACCGTACAGAAATAGTATTAATCTGTCTACGGCGGCGTCTAGAACGTCCGCACCATCTTGCCACAGTCAGCTGCTCACCCACTTTTTAAATAACCATAACTTGCTCAATTTTCAACCGATTTACAAACAGTTTGGTTTCTTACAAACTTTATTAACGTGGTTATAATCGTGTACCTATTTTAGAACATTCTAGAAGCTAACATAATTATTCATAAGTATGCAGTGTCATAACTACATCGCTGCCGTGTATAACAAACCAAACCGTTTGAAAATTTAGCAAGTTTTGGTTATTTAAAAAGTACATGTACCACTATCAAATGGGTGAGAAGCGGACTGTGGCAAGATGGCCGCCAGTGCGTACGTTCGGCTCCATTGGCCAGCAGCGCGGGGGAGACATGTTCTATATATGTTGCAAACAACATCAAGACAGTGGAAGACTTTGACCCTTTTTATTTATGTTTTATTGTATAACGTTCAGTCAAAAAGTGATGAAAATGCATAAAGAACAAAACTGTAAAACGGTAAACAAATAAGCTCAACATGTGGTTATGATGATGTTACAAATGCACAAAAATCAAGGTCCAAAGGTCAGTTCCCATCTTCTGTAGAGGCTGCTTGCTTTTCCAAATCTGTTAGGCACACACACACAGAGACACACACGCACGCACACACACACACACAAGGTTTTTGTTATGGCTTTGTATTTTGGAATGACTATTTTTACACTTTGATCAACAATTGTAATAATAAAATACATGTGCACTGACTATCGCTATTCATAAAATAGACATAACACAGTTTCAGTTTTTGTCTGATGAATAGAAGTCGTTAAGGTCCATGAATTCCAAGCAGTGTCCAACTGTTGTGCGGAAAAGTTTGATGATGTGGTTGTCTAGAAATACTGCATGGGCTTTTTTACACTCTCATGGGTGCAAGAGGAGTCAACAAGGGCAACGACGGATGTCCTCTGGGAGTTAAATAGGGCAGATATGTCTTTGTAGGTTAAAGGGCATGTGTCTATCTACCTGTCTGTTGGGGGAATATATTGAGATTTCTAGAAAATATTCAGTACATTTTGTGTTGACTGATCACATTTGAGCTAGGGTCCACCTGATGATGGCTTGGTGGACACGGAGGTCCCCATGGTTGGACCGGTGATGTCTCTCGGGAGCCACTTGAGGGCAGAGGAAGAGTCACCTTCGTCATCCTCAGGGGGCCCTGTCTGAGGAATGAGAAACAACATGACAGTGACTGGACAAACATAAACCTCCCATCAACACAGGAGGGATTACCAGAACTGGTTTAAATAGCAGAGCTTAGAAAGCCGAACATAGCTCATATTTAGCAATGTTGTTACTCATGTCTTTATCACAAACTATACCAAACTATAACTATTGTGTAAATGTATCAAATGTTATCTTTCAATGATGACTTTAAAAGTATACAGTCATATCAATATCATCCATAATTGACCTGTGGCTAAATCACGCCCCCCGTCGTTACCATGACGAACTCAGACAAAAAACCAGGCTGGATAACAAAAACAAGTTTCTTCCAGAAGCAATCGAAAGGGACTACATTACGCTGAGCGATTTATTCAAAACTTTAAAATACATACAGAAGGGGACAAGCTTAAATTCAGTTGGCATTCTGGACTACCACACAGTGAAATATATATCCCATTCTGCAGTCTCTCGGGATACCGACTGTCCGTGTTACATGTAGCCTACCCCGAGCACATCATTTGAACATGTTTATTCATTTTTACACAAACAACATAAATCCACCATTAAATTGTTATATTATGCCTCCTCCCTGTGGTTTTCAATGGAGTTGTCAGAGTAAAGTGGAGGCTGGAATGTCATTGGCTCATCTGTGTTCTAAGGGTGGAGCTTAGCGACAGGTCAATTGTTTTGTGATTCCAATCCCATCTAGTAAACTGTGAACAAGAGCCTTAATAAAAAAAAATATATTGATGGTGTGCAAGTGAAACTAAGGTTTGTGTGGCTCTTATATTCTTGAATGCTGTTCTCATGAATGCAGGGCCTTCTCCTATTGCCTCTCCAGTAGCTTGAGCTCCAGGGCTCCAGGAGCAGAGCGAGGACAACGACATGCCAAACCCATGAAGAGAGAGCATGCTGGTTTGCAACTTGTTGTACTCTCAATCCAGAGGCCAAGAGACTGTATTAACATTACGTGTCTCAATGCTCAATTCAGATCAGACTGTTTGCCATAGCTGTTGACTTCTTACTGTTCGAATGGCTGGTCATCAGTAATGTTCTGGATCTGGGACCACATACCATAAGGGTATTGAATCTGATTTGAAAATATCCGATCCATTATGTGTGCTGCTCACACTGTATCTGCAATGACAATTTAATATTTTTACAAATTTTAAAGATTCACCCTTAAGACAGTTGTGCAACACACACACAACTGCCACCAGTGTGCCCCAATGACACACTTTCACAGAACATCTGGCTTTCACAGAACATATAGAACGTTTTATGCCTTGTAATACCTTGTAGTGACAAGGTACTAGTGTACAGTGTACACGAGTGTCACAAGAAACAACACTAGCATACTAGTGAAACAAGAGACCAGAAGGTCATTCTTGTTGTGTTGTGTGTGAGTTTCAGTTTCAGTTTTATTAGTAATACGTAGGTTATTTCGGGGTCAACAGTACATTGAATTTTGTTGTCTGAAAAAAACAGCTCAGCTTAGAAGTACAAGTAGTACAAGTGTGGCTGGTTGCAATAACAGTCATATAAGGAAATATATATATATATATATATATATATTTTGCAGTTCTTCTGTATGGCACTTTTACTATTTCATATAATCTTACATAATTTATATATATATATATATATATATATATATATATATATATATATATATATATATATATATATATATATATATATATGTAACAATTATGTAAGATTATATGAAATAGTAAAAGTGCCATACAGAAGTACTGCACATCAGCAGTAATGGTTGGTAGTGCATTTATGCAAAGAGAAGGTAAGCAGATATGAGATGAATATTTATGTTGATGTGTGTGTGTGTGTGTGTGTGTGTGTGTGTGTGTGTGTGTGTGTGTGTGTGTGTTTGTCTGTGTGTGTGTGTGTGTGTGTGTGTGTGTGTGTGTGTGTGTGTGTGTTTGTCTGTGTGTGTGTGTGTGTGTGTGTGTGTGTGCGTGTGTGTGTGTGTGTGTGTGTGTTTGTGTGTGTCTGTGTGTGTGCGCGTTGGTCACATCTTGCTTACCTGTTCTGTTAGAATGTAATCACCATGCTGCTCACATCCGATGTCAAACACGTACTTCCCCGGTCCCGTTGGCTGAACCCAACAATGCAGATGAGGCAGTTCTGTGAGCATTCTCAGGTAAAACTAGCTTGAGACATTTAGTAAGCCTACTCAAGAAAATACCACTTTGAGCGTTCAAACCAAAACACAATAACAGTTTTTCTCTAAATCACCAGTTTGAAAGTCTAGTCACTTCATTGTTCCTACGACAAAGGATTTTACCGTCCCACTTTATGCTTGCTTTATCATATTAATTTCCCTTTACAGATTGACCAGTCTTAATGCACATTTGATAACAAAAGCCCTTTTAGTTATTAGTTACAGGCTTACCCCTAGTGATGGCGAATACATAGGGGTCAAAGGAGATGTTCGGAAGAATGAAGCTCTTCTGGCAGGAATGTAATTGATCCACACCGCCATGGCGCGTGTGTGTTTCAGGTTCACTTTTAAAGACTTACATTGTTATTCAGGAAGCTCCCCTTGTAGTGGTGGTTGGAATGGAGGATCTCTCCGACTGCGTCTATCTTGCCGTTGTTCCAGGCGCCCCTATACGAAGAGCCGGTGTCGTTGTACCAGTACGTCCCCTGGCCGTGCCTTGGAGCGACCCAACGACAGAGATGTTATCACTGACTCCCATCACAGGAGGCTTCTTCTTAGAAACCAAAGGGATTCTACTCAACAATCAATAAATACCAGAATATCGAAAGCGTTAAAGGTCCCATGGCATGCTACTTTATGGATGCCTATATATAGGTGTTAGTGGGCTCCTTCTACAGTACTTGTAGACGTTCAAGAAATTCAGCCTAGGATCAGAATTACAGCCACTACGAGCCAGTCCACAATGAGCTTTCCACAAACGTTCCGTTTTTTAGAGGCAGGACTAGGTGGAGGGTGGGTGTGTGGCCCTGAGCAGCTTGCGGCCACGGTTCCATGCGCTCGTGTTAACAGTGGATCGCAATGGCGAGGCGTACACAGCTTTTGGCCGTGTTATGCAAATATTCTAGAACACTCGGGGTGCTCCGGTGGGAGTCCTGGAGCTCTATATCTAAATAATATCATATTATACATAGATATCTATATCATATAATATAACTTATCACGGCCAAAAGCTACATGGACCTCCCTCCAGACGATATTATAAATCTCAAACGACTGCGTCGGGTCCTCCGACGTCTCTGGTTCCTTCACTTCCACATCAATCTACAAAATCTAATCTTTTGTTGCCATGGCACCGAGAGCTTGTACTTCCACCGCTTAGCCGCCGAGGATAGCGGCTAAGCGGTGGAAGTACAAGCTCTCGGTTCCGTCGATAATGATGGGGAATGTGAACTGTTTGACCAACAAGACGGACGAGCTGGCTGCCCTTGTGAGGACGGACAAGACGTTCAGGGAGTGCAGCTTACTTTGCCCCTCTGAAACCTGGCTAACCCAGAACATCCCGGACGCTAATGTGGATCTACCTGGATTTACCACAGTGAGAGCGGACCGAGACTGTGGACGCAGCGGCAAAAGCAACGGAGGGGGACTCTTACGGTGAAGGAAATCGTGTGCGACCGAGACATCGAGCTGCTTGCGGTAGGTCTCAGACCGTACTACATACCTAGAGAGTTCTCCCTCGCCATCGCTGTTGTTGTTTACGTCCCTCCGCGGGCGCACGCAGAGACCGCGTGTGACGTCATACATTCAACAATCGCGAGACTGCAAACACAACACCCAGACGCATTCATCGCTGTCTCCAGGGATTTCAACCATGTGATACTGGACTCGACATTGGCAGACTTTCACCAGTTTGTAAGCTGCCCCACCAGGAAGAACGGGACATTAGACCTCCTGTATGCCAACGTGAGGGAAGCTTACACTGCCACTCCTCTGCCCCCACTGGGAAAGTCTGACCATAACCTGGTCCTGCTCTCGCCACAGTACAAAACACAGATCAAGAGACAGTCTACGACCAAACGCTCCTTCAGGAAATGGTCTCCTGAAGCAGCAGAGGCTCTGAGGGACTGCTTTGAATGTACTGACTGGAGCGTGCTGCAGGAAGCACATGGTGAGGACATAGAGGGGGTCACACACTGCACTACTGACTACCTGAACTTCTGTATGGACGTTGTGGTCCCTATCAAAACTGTACGCTGCTTCCCCAACAACAAGCCCTGGATCACCAGTAATGTCAAGGACATCCTGAACAGGAAGAAGAGGGCATTCAAGGATGGTGACAGAGACGAGCTGAAGCGCATACAGATGGAACTCAAGGTCCACCTGAGAGAGGCGAAGGAGGAATACAGAAGGAAGGTAGAACAGAAGCTGCAGCATAACAACATGAGGGAGGTCTAGGATGGCATGAAAACCATCACAGGCTGCAAGAAGAAGGGCAGCATCACAGGAGAGGGGGATGCTGGAAGAGCAAACCAGCTAAACCTGTTTTTTAACAGGTTTGACACTCCAGGTCCCACAACCAGCGATGGTCCACTTCACACCCACACCATGTCCATCACCTCCCCCAATTCCCCCACCTCAGACTGCAGACCACCCCACCCTCCACACCCATGGACAGTTCAACCCCCCTCCCCACCACCATCACCAAGGATCAGGTGAGCAGAGAGCTGAGGAGGCTTCATCCAAGGAAAGCAGCAGGCCCGGACAGAGTGTGTCCAAGGATGCTTAAAGCCTGTTCTGCTGAACTGGGGGAGCCACTCCAGCATGTCTTCAACCTGAGCCTGCAGCTGGGGAGGGTCCCAGTGCTCTGGAAGACTTCATGTCTCATCCCGGTTCCTAAGAAAAAACACCCCAGGGAGCCGGGTGACTTCAGACCAGTAGCACTGACATCACATATTATGAAGACATTTGAACGGCTGTTGCTCCATGTCCTCCATGGACCCCAGGTCCACCACGCACAAGATCCACTGCAGTTTGGATACCAGGAGAAGGTGGGCGTGGAGGAGATGCCTCTATCTGCTCCATAGAGCCCACTCTCATCTGGACAGGGAGAGCGGCGCGGTGAGGATCCAGCGCCTTCAACACCATCCGGCCGCTCCTGCTGAGAGACAAGCTGACAGAGATGAGAGTGGACCAACTCCTGGTTACATGGATTACGGACTACCTCACAAAGAGACAACAGTACGTTAGACTGAAGGGCTGCACGTCAGACACTGTGGTCAGCAGCACCGGAGCACCACAAGGGACCGTGCTCTCTCCCGTCCTCTTCACCTTGTATACATCCGACTTCCAGCATAACTCTGGGCTCTGCCATGTGCAGAAATACTCAGACGACACTGCGATAGTTGGCTGTATCAAGGATGGAAGGGAGGGGGAGTACAGGAGCCTGGTTGAGGACTTTGTGAGGTGGTGCAGGTCCAACCATCTGCAGCTGAACTCCTCCAAGACCAAGGAGATGGTGGTGGACTTCATAAGGAAGAAACCACATCTCCAACCCGTGTCCATCGAGGGGGTCGATGTGGAGGTGGTCAGGACCTATAAATATCTGGGGCTGCAGCTGGACGACAAGCTGGACTGGACAGCAAATATGGACGCTTTACACAGGAAAGGGCAGAGCCGTCTGTACTTCCTGAGAAGGCTGGGGTCCTTCAACATCTGCAAAAAACTACTGCAGATGTTTTACCAGTCTGTGGTGGCCAGCGTGCTCTTTTATGCTGTGGTTTGCTGGGGAGGAAGCAGCAGGAAGAGAGACGCTGGTCGAATGGACAGACTGGTGAGGAGTGCTGGCTCAGTAGTGGGCACAGAGCTGGACTCTCTGGTGACAGTGGCAGAGAGAAGGACCCTGGACAACACCCAACACCCTCTGCACGACACCTTCACCAGGCAGAGGAGTGTTTTCAGTGGCCGACTGCTGTCCCAGTCCAGCTCCACTAATAGACAAAAAAACTCTTTCGTCCCCCTGGCCATCAGACTGTACAACAGCTCCCAGTAAAGGCAGGGAGGACAATAGATAACAACAATGGACATTTTATTTATTTATTTATTTATATTTATTTATCTATGTATTTTTGCACATCCATCTGCACTGTTTTTATGTATGTTTTCGGCTGCTACTGGATACTTGAATTTCCCCCGGGATTAATAAGGTATACATCTATCTATCTATCTGAAGTAGACTGAACTGCGACATGGAGGAGAAAGATATGGTTGCCTGCGATTGTCTCCCGCCGGAGCCCCGCTGGAGCCCCGCGGAGCCCCGCGGGCAGCGGGCAGTGGTGCAGTGGTGCCTAGCGGTGGAGGTGTCTCAGCAGCGGGCAGCGGGGCTCCGGCGGGAGACAATCGCGGGCAACAATCCCTTTCTCCTCTATGTCGCAGTTCATGTACTTCAGGGAGTCAAAGACAACGTTCCTTTTCCCCCAATTCCTTCTCAACCATGGCTGAGATAACCCCCACTACGACTCTTGTCGGGGAAATACCAGAGACGTCAGAGAACCCGACGGGTTATGCGCCATAACACTAACAGCAGACCGGTTATCCAAACAAAAAATAAGTGTACAACACTTGCGTTACAGTGTGTGCATTCACACACACACACACACACACACACACACACACACACACACACACACACACACACACACACACACACACACACACACACACACACACTAACACACACACACACACACACACACACACACACACACACACACACACACACACACACACACACACACACACACACACACACACACACACACACACACACATGTGGCGCTCGCAGGGTCGTAGCTCATTGTGTCATTGGCAGGCCAAATTCTCTCGGCGGGCAAGGCAGAGAAAGGGGAGGTAACTTGGCCCTTATGACGACATATGGGGCCAAATTTGAAATCGGAGCTTTCATTTTTCAAAGGCGGAGCAGGATACCTAGTGTGCGGTTTACACCTAAAGCCTTTTCTAGCTACTGGGGGACCATAGGCAGGCTTGGGGAACTCATATTAATGCTAGAAAACCTCATAAAGTGATTTTTATGCCATGGGACCTTTAAATGTACCCGAAATTCTTTGCCTTTTGCAACTAGCTGAGAAGTGGATATCCTAGAGACCGGATGGACTTAAGCCAATGTTATTATTACCTCAAATCAACAATAGGTGAAATAAACTCCGAGAAGGAATAAACTGTGAATTATTCTCTCATATCTCTGCTAGCGGACGCCAACTCTAACTGAAAAACATCAAATACATCATACCTCACTATCCCTAATGTAGGCATCTGTTTATTCTGCCATGCTAAACCACGATCTAAATTAAAGGAGACAGTGGTGCCGAGTAGAGGGAGGGAGTGCTAAACAGGATAGGATAGTGTCTGTGCTGCAAGGTGTTCAACTCCCAGCCACATGGTTCTGGGTTTGATTTCCCTATGAACGCAAACTAACCTGTTTGTAACAAGATGCATTACCTCTACCTCAATGAACTGTAAATTGCTCTCAATTAAAGTATTAATCTGCTTAAAGATGAACTTGGGTGGCCAGGTGTTGTTGTTATGGGAGCGCTTTGAGGATGAGGTGCAGATCACAGGCCTACCTGACGTCGCGGAGCCACGCTCCATCGTACTTATCTCCGTTAGGGTAGGTGTAGATGCCATGGCCCTGACGCAAGTCCTCCACCCAGGACCCTGGCCGGGGAATAGGGCGGAAAAAGTAAGGGGGAATTCTGGGAAGTGTATATTCATTTTCATCAAACACACTCTTGCACACGCACACACACACACACTCACACACTCACACACACACACACTCACACACACAAACACACACACACACACACACACACACACACACACACACACACACACACACACAC
The DNA here is from genome assembly GCF_902167405.1 of Gadus morhua. Classification (NCBI taxonomy): domain Eukaryota; kingdom Metazoa; phylum Chordata; class Actinopteri; order Gadiformes; family Gadidae; genus Gadus; species Gadus morhua. Next base: position 21,348,030 of record NC_044067.1, on the reverse strand, counting down.
ACACACACACACACACACACACACACACACACACAAACACACACACACACACACACACACATACAAAATATGTTTAAGGGTCTGAAGATACCTTCATATTTGGATCCGTCCGGGTAGTAGAGGGTGCCTTGTCCTTGTTTGATGTTATTGTAGTAATCTCCTATGAAGCAGGCGCCACTCTTAAAGCGATATGTTCCCTGCCAGATGAAAAACAGTCATGAAGTAAATATATTTATGAATCTATGCTTCTGACAGTACAGGTAACTTTGAGCCCAAGTTGAAGTTTTTCTTTAACATTTGACTAAATAATGGCAAACCTGGATGTTTAGAAGACGACCTTGGATTAAAAAAACAACTGCATTCTGGTGTTTGAAATAAAGAAAAACTTTGAAAGAATTAAAGGGAAAGGTTGCAGTACACCTGTCCGCATCGGCGGCCGCTGTCATACTGTCCCTGGTACGTGTCTCCACCGGGAAGTACCGCTCTGCCCGACCCATGCCTCTCTCCTACTTCGTTTCTGTCTCCAGAATATTCCTAGAAGGTGATACACACACACAGCACAGATGCACGCGCGCACGCACACACACACACACACACACACACACACACACACACACACACACACACACACACACACACACACACACACACACACACACACACACACACACACACACACACACACTTGTTGATGTATCCCACTAACGAACAAGATTAACCACACTTAGACAAGAGCGTGTGTTCATTGACTCACCCCAAGGTAGTTCTGATCCTCCTCCGGATCCTCAGACCCCACATCGGACATATTGATACTGGTAATGGGGTGTGAAGTCGTACGTTGGACGTTAGAGAAGGATCTGCTTCAACGGGAGATGCTCAGGCGCGTTGTGTACAGTAACTATGACAACGGTGACGGATATGGTTCAGCGCGCGTACTCCAGCCTCCAGCTCGTTTTGTGTTCAGTTACTATGGTAACGGCGTTGTCCGTGGTTACGTCACCTTCCGTAAATTCAATTTAATGGACAAAAATACAATTAAATATAATAATAATTTAATATTAATTATCTTAATTTCTTTGTAAAATTAAATAAAATTAATTACATTTATTTTTCACAATAATTTTAATTGTAGAATTAAAATTATTTTTATTAAATTTGACAATTCAATTGACACGTTATAATATCACTAAAGAAATCATATTCTTCAGCCTGACGCTGATCTATCCCCCCGTATCCTACTGTCGGGGTACCCTTTGAACAACCAAGATCAGAGAAGCGAAACGAGAGTGAGCGTCGGTGTGACGTCAGCTCCGAGCCGACGTCACACCAGTGCTGCCAGTCTGTCCGCTGGTGTGGTGACAGTGGAGCGCTGCGAGAACAAGGAAGTGGACCGAATATGGGCTGATTTCAGGAGGGATTCGGCCACGATTCAGTCGATCGGACGACTCGTTTATACAAGGTAAGTTCTGTCGTCGTGGTTTACTCAGAAAAATTACCGCAGCTGTAGCATGAGGACGGTCGGCGATCTGGAAACGTGTGATAGCGTAGCTTTGTGTGTGTGTGTGTGTGTGTGTGTGTGTGTGTGTGTGTGTGTGTGTGTGTGTGTGTGTGTGTGTGTGTGTGTGTGTGTGTGTGTGTGTGTGTGTGTGTGTGTGTGTTTTACGTCCTATTTCACAAATCAAATGCTTTCATAGAAATGCCTCGCTGTGTTCACATTACATTCAAACAAAATAATCCCACTTATGATATAAGGATGCGCTTTCCCCAGTTCTCTGTGTTAAATTGCCTGTGTAGGAAACAAATTCTAACGTTATAGGAGGGCACTTCTACGTAGGTTACATCCATCATGTGTGCAACTTTGCTTGGGTACACATCGGTGACTTTAAAAAGCTTTATTGTAAATTCGTATACTTGCAAGACAAGTCATATAAACAAGACAGTGTGTCACTAATCTCAATGCAGTCTTTCACGGGAGTCTGTGGTTTGAGGATGCGATGCTCCTTGGTTCCGTCACACAAAAGAGCATTTATCCAGTTGTGTGGGTTTGTCCACTTCACCTAGCAGCCTAATGTCTACCAGGACCACTCTGAGCTGCATGCTGGACCCCAATACATGCAGAGCAAGTGATAGCCACCTACAAAGTAACGCATACAGTCAACATGTTGCATGCGCCAACACGCACGCACGCACACAGACAGAAAGACAGACAGACAGATTTATATGTTCGGCATAAATAATTGTGAATGTTATTGGGTTCACTCTGTCCCTCAGTATCGGGCCCCGCCTCCAGAGATGAGCCACTGCAGTGGGACACTGCTTCGTCATTCTACACTGGCTGGTCACATCTGACCTCTGACCCTCACTCCCTCACAATGGCACCCGTTCCACCAGGAGTCCGCTTCCTGTTCACCTTCAACAAGGACCAATGGTTAGTCGTGTGTGTGTGTGTGTGTGTGTGTGTGTGTGTGTGTGTGTGTGTGTGTGTGTGTGTGTGTGTGTGTGTGTGTGTGTGTGTCTGTGTGTCTATGTGTATCATACATGGGTGTTCAGAGTTTACCTAGACTCTGCATAGCCATCCCCTCTCACCCCTCCTACGCACTTATATGTTGTACATCCTGGAACAAAAAGATAGTACTTAGTTGTGTAGCATCTTATCCTAGCTATCTTTGTTGTACAAGTATACGGGGAATGGATTAACCAAGCAATTATTGGTGCTTGCCACTTGTTTCTATGAACATCCTTACTGTTCTTCCGACAGCAATATATCTTTCTCCTTCTTCTGACTTGTATTCAGCAGTAAGTCGCTTTGGATAAAAGCGCCTGCCAAATGCGTAAATGTAATGTCTGAACATAGTCGGCCCATTCGTAGTACCTGTATGGATCTGTTCCTGTCTGTTAGCGAGTTGTGATCCTGTGTATCAAAGGAGTGGTTTTCTGTGTCCTGCTTATCGACGTGGTTCCACACACTCGTCCATGTTAGTCAAACTAGCACAGTTCCCCACAAGCAAGCTGTCTATTTTGCTCCAGTGGCAAAGCTTTCAAATTCTTAAGACAGTCCCCAAACCAGTTGTGTACTCTTATTATACCTTTTTAGTGTAAGTTTCGTCCAACCCATCCCAGTTATGCAGCCTAGGCTTAGTTGAATTCCTTATACCTGAGATAAAGCAATGTGCCTTAATGCACTATAATACCTTTAGTCAAGGAGGGACTTTAGTTGTATTAAATGTATTATGCCATGGGCTACAATCAATTTGCATTGCTTTCATCGGAAGCAATGGCTATTCTTTTTTCCTTGTCCTCATCTTATCTTACTAATGTGACTTAAGTGACAAGGAATCGAAGGCTGTTTCACTGTGAATCAGCCTTGGGTTTCACAGCAGGCAGTAGACTGCAGGCCTCCCAGTATTGGCTAACAGGCTTTTACAGCTCTGTAGACAAAGATCAAAGAGCATTTTTAAACCAACCCAGGGTGCATGCAGTTGCTGGGGCTTCAGTATAGAAATGTATGCATCAAGGCAAAACATAATGTACTTTTTTTTGTCATTATTAACATTTGCCGTATTGAGATCTTTTGAAAACAACTTTTTACCACACAGTCATTTTCTTTTTTCTTGTTTGAACACACTGGCCTGCCATTCAGGTTTTTCCCCTGAGAGACCAATAATGTATTCTCATGTTGACAAATTATTGTAACTATTTATGGGAAATGGCAACAACACAAATGTTGGCTTTCAGAGACCCCTGGTTAAACCCTCGCCTACACTGACTACATCACGCACCCACACTCACACACCCCATGTCATTATTCTTTGTTGGGCCAGCTGACCAGAAATTTAAAGGCAGCTAAGCTAACTGCTATGTTTAGAAGCTCTTTGGTTGGAGGCGTGTCATGCTTCAGGATACATAGAGATTAGAGATTCCACTCGCCCAAGCTTGGGAAAGCTCCAGATGTTGTTCTTGCCGGCCATTGTACCCACTGTCCCAATCTGTCTAAAACGTCTGCATGGTCATCTTCACCATCATCTTCTCTCACTTCTCCATCCTTCACACCTCCTACATCACTCCAGTCCCTGTGTTGCCAGCTCTCCAATTTCCTCAGGAGTTTATTTTCTCACTGCCGCCCCCTGGGGTCCCCTGTGTGCAGGTACAGAGCCTTCACCTTCATCCTCACCTTCCTGCTCTACACCAGCTTCCACCTCTCCAGGAAGCCAATCAGCATCGTCAAGGTAACCCCCTCACTCACTCACAGAATGTATATTTCAATGCATCCTGTTTCAATGATTTGTGTTTGATCTTCTTTTCTTTAATATAGAGTTGTATTGTTTCACATTTCATTTCCTATTTGACCATCTCTGACTACCATTCCTTTAGCTCGTTAGCCTCTTGGCTATAACTCTTTGTCTCTCTATATGCCATTTCCTGGATCAATAAAGGTTAAGCAAACAAATGAAAACAATGCTGGCCGGCATTCCCAGAAGGGAAGTCCACACACACACACACACACACACACACACACACACACACACACACACACACACACACACACACACACACACACACACACACACACACACACACACACACACACACACACACACACACACACACACACACCTCCTCTTCGTTTGTAGCGTAACACGGCGGCTGTTCTTCCAGGTTGTGCCGGTCACACGTGTTATCTCAGCCGAAGTAACCTTAGTGTTTGTTTGTGTATGACAGAGCGAGCTCCACAAGAACTGCTCGATGGCGAGCGAGTTAGCCACAGCTAGTGGTGGCGGCGCTAGCCAGCTGCCCGCACTCACCTCTCTGCACACGGACATGGACTGCAGCTGGAAGCCCTTCGGTTAGTGTGTGTGTGTGTGTGTGTGTGTGTTTCTTTTCCTTTTTTTTTTTCTCTAGTTGTGTGTACGCATGCTTGTTTTTCTTATTTACTTCATAAATACATCCATAAATATGCAACACACTGTTTTTAATCTATGCAAATATTTATCAATGCATATTTACACATATAGACTGCACTACTGGCCATTAAAGGGCTAAATAGAATAGAATACATTGAAAACTCTCAATTGCCATTTGACCAATGGATAAGTGTGTTCAGGTACATTTTACTGATATAAATATGAAATAAATAGAAATTCATGTTTGGTCTCCAAGTGTCTTGTAGTCCTGTAAACCCTAAACGAGGATGACATACAGTGTGTGCATTCCCACTCATTGAAAGTCTGTTCCCCTTCTACAGATAAAAATAACTATAAACAGCTCCTGGGAGCCATGGACTACTCCTTTTTGTTCGCCTACGCCATCGGCATGTACCTCAGGTAGGCTCATACCAGTAAACCTGTACCTCAGGTAGACCTTTACCTCAGTGTAGGCTGATCACCAGGTAGACCTGTACCTCAGGAATACCAGCTGGTCATAAACCTTATGCTGACCACCATAAGTGCAGCCCCATGTTGTAGCACCTCTCCAAGAGAGGCTGTTGATTTTAAACATGCTTTTGCTAATGCCTATGCTGCTGCCCTTGCAGCGGCATCATCGGGGAGCGCCTGCCCATCCGGCTGTACCTGACGGTGGGCATGCTGTGCAGCGGGCTGTTCACCTGCCTGTTCGGTCTGGGCTACATCTACAACATCCACAGCCTGGCCTTTTACGTCTCTGTCCAGGTGAAGCTCAAACTCATCTTCCATGAGATGTGAATGTAAAAAATCGTATTCGAAAATTTATATATTATATTATCAGGCAGAGGAAAGGGGTAGGGATCCCATACTTTATATAATTTAATTATGAAATAACTGCACTCATTCAAACATGGCTCTAGATCTGTATTCTTTGGGGTTGTAGTCTCTGACAACATATTGGAACAGAAACACAAGGATTATATTACACACTAAGGAACAGTCAGCGAACCAGAAGGAAAAGCTGTACATTATGAAATTAGCCAACACATATAGCAGATGACACACATACACACTCACACAGACACATTTAAAATTGTGTTTGGTGTACCAATATCAATATATGTATTTTATATATATTTTTAAGTAAATGTCTCTATATTTAACCGCTGTTAATGCCGATTCAAATCTTGAAGAATGTGAAACAGAATCAACGTGTGTGTGTGTGTGGGTGTCAGGTGGCTAACGGCTTGGTGCAGACCACTGGCTGGCCCAGTGTGGTCACGTGCATCAGCAACTGGTTCGGCAAGGGAAGGTAGGCTAGCAAGCTATCACTGACAGCAGCCTCAGTATCCCCAAACCTTAGATAATGGGAGCAGTACTGCTAGTATAACGGTGTCTCTCTCTGTCCATCCCTCTCTGGCCCTGCCCCTAGGCGTGGGCTCGTCATGGGCGTGTGGAACTCCCACACCTCAGTGGGGAACATCCTGGGGTCCCTGATCGCCGGCTCCTACGTGTCCTCCAACTGGGGCATGTCCTTCATCGTGCCCGGCATCATCATCGCCGCAATGGGCGTGGTCTGCTTCCTCTTCCTCATCGAGCGTACGTACTGCCACGGCTTATTGCCTGGAGTTGGGAGGGCGAGCAAGGAGAGGGGCTTGCTGTGGTGGATGAGTGTTGTGGAGCCTCTTGGAAGTGGTTGATGAAGAGTCAAAGGCAGCAGAGTAGAGTGCATTATTAGGCGAGTCGTAGTAGTGCTATGACGCCTTAACCGTTCCTGATATTACCACAAACATATCCAAGTACCCACATCTTTTCGACAGAATCCAGAGGCTCAGGAAATCCTAAGTTGTTGGTAAGCTATTTGAGCAGGTGTGTTATCAGGGAGTGTACGGGCAGATCTCACCCTGTACATCTTGTGTCTGCAGATCCTAACGACTTGAAGACTATGCATGCCCAGAGCTCCTCGCCCGTCGGCAGGGTGAGTACAGACATGTTAACATCTCAATATCCTTTATGTCTCGCCTGTCTGTGTTGGTGTAGTGTGTGTGTGTGTGTGTGTGTGTGTGTGTGTGTGTGTGTGTTTGTGTGACATTTGGAGAAAATGGACCCTCCTGGTGCTTTACTCTGGTCACCATGACTACTAGGGACCTTGACACTGGTCACTATGGCAACCGTGGACCACCTAAGGCACCTCCTAAGGACCCTAAGCGGCTTTCAAGAGCAGACTACATCTTAAGTTTGTGTGTGTGTGTTTATCTCCCCTCACACCTCCCAAGACACGACTTAGAAACAACCATCACTTGAATGATCACACACACACACACACACACACACACACACACACACACACACACACACACACACACACACACACACACACACACACACACACACACACACACACACACACACACACACACCCCGTGAGAGAGAGAGATAACTCCAAGATTTCCAATCCCGCTTGAAACCCTTTGCCCTTTCACCTTCCCTTAACATCCGATCCCACAGAAGACGAACGAGGGACAGGATCTAGACCCTAAAGCCTACTACCCATCAGGGGGTCGTGTACTGGATACTTCCCTCTGGTGTAGAAATATGATGATGTGGATGATTGCCAGACCGTAGCGTTTAAATACCTACCCCTAGGTGGTTAATGTCTCTGTAGAACACCAGTAGCTGCTGCCAATCCCCAAGAATTATGTTATTAATTAAAACAATTAATTAACTGTTCATTCCTGTGATGTAAAGTTTAAGGGTTGATTAGGACTGCATTAAGGGAATCAGAAATAAATGCTGGGTGTGTAACTATACCGACCTCTCCAGTGGATATTCCCATGATGCATTGCTTTCCCCCAGATCCATTAAACAAGCAAACCATCTCTTAACCATCCTAATTCAAACACCTACAATTTAACAATAACCCTTAACTTATAGCCTTCCCTAACCAAATGCCTGTGTTTAGCTTTTTAAGCTGAGATCTAGTTGAATTTCACCTCTACTTTAACTCCCACACTGACTCATTTATTGTGTTGTATTACTTCAGGCCGAAACGGTCAAGCGCTTGTTTGCTTGTTGACTTGAAAAGACCAGATAAAGATAAAGTAAAGTCTGTCTCTTGCTTCCCCCTAGCAGACGGCATGCACTGGATGGAGCGGTGTGAATGGACACAAGGATATGTATCTTCAGTTCACACAGGGCAGTACAAAGGTGTGTGTGTCTGTGTGTGTGTGTGTGTGTTTGTGTGTGTTTTCCTCTTTGGGCTCATGCAGCATGCATATTTTTATTAAGGTGTATTTATTTTGAAAGTACAACAGAATATTAAGTTGCATTCTACTGTCATTGTAACTCATCTAGACGTACGACCATTACGAGAATAGCGTTCTGTACAGGAAGGTGAGTCTATTGGGTCCCAGGAGGGTCTCTGGGAAGACCCCCTCCATTACTTTGACCTGACCCGTTTTCATGTTGTCCTTCAGAGCAATCTGCAAATGGTTTCCATGGTATTTCAAGTCCAATCAATAGTGGGCCCTGGACGCGCCATGCAAAAACATGTGGAGTCTTTTCATACATTTATAGCTAGAAAAGTATTGTCAATAGTGTTTTCTGGCGCTCTCCCACACCTAATTCCTTCCTACTGCAAACCTACTGTGTGTCTGGCCAGCCTGTCCTGAGCTAGACCTGATCTGGTGATGATATGTGCAATGGGTTGATTAGTCAAATATGATCATTGAATGAGAGGCTTGTCAAGGCTCTCATTCAATGAACGCTATTGATGTTGGTGATCAGATGAACTGCAACGTTTCTGAATAATCAACCCTCTTCTGATTTGTAAGGTTTTGGGGCTTTTAGTGGATTCCGGAACGTTGGAAAGATTACTTTCCAACATCTCAGTGTCTGGCTGTGTGTTAGTGGGAAGCATACTTTAAAATTAGACTCCTTTTTTTAACCTAGACCAAAAAAGTTATTCTAATGCGGACAAACTTGTTTCAAACTCAAGGCGGTTTTGGTTTGATCACTTAACATTCCCTTAGTTAAGGGAACAGGATCAGGAATTTGATAGTGAAACTGGAAATAAATCAAAATGCATCTCACCAGCCTTGAATTTCTGACCGATCAGACAAATCAATCCAATGTTCACATTGCCCTCATCGGCGGAGATCTCTGCGATTTCCAAAATCTTTAAGGTGCAAGAAGTGCCGCAAAATCAGTTTGGTGAGGTGTTTGTTTCTCCTCTTCGTTGGGTTTTTGCGATGTTGCCAAACTCATTTTCCTCAATAAGTATGCTGCCCGCTTCAGAGCCACATCACACCTCTGCCCTCTGTCTCCACCTCCTGTGTCCCAGTCACTGATGATTGTTCCTCTCTCAGGGCGGCGACGAGGAGCCCCTGCTGGGCAGAGAGACCGCTGCCAGTGGGCGTGTCCCTCTGCAGCAAGTCGTCGTGGTGAAGAGTGAATCAGAGCCCTCCGCCATCAGCTTCATGGGAGCCCTGCGCATACCGGTCAGTCAGACAGACAGATACACACACACACACACACACACGTGGAGGGAACCATACAGAGAAAAACAACACAGAGAATGATATTCATATGACAAACTGCTAATGCCAGGATGTGTAGCAAGTAAATTTGAATCAGTGTGAATCTGTGTATTGACCTCTGTGTCGTCTATGTCTCTCTCTACCTTCTCCCCTCAGGGAGTGATCGAGTTCTCACTTAGTCTGCTGTTCGCTAAGCTGGTCAGCTACACCTTTCTCTTTTGGCTGCCCCTCTACATCACCAAAGCAGGTATCCATCTTATATAAACACTGCTGTGACCTAGGTTACCACACCACTCTGCATCGCTAGTATTCACTGGTGTTCACTAGGTTACCATGTCACCTTCACCAGTAGTACCTAGGTTAACGTGTGCGTGTGTGTCTCTCTTTTCAGCTCACCTGGATGCTAAAAAGGCCGGGGATCTCTCCACCCTGTTCGATGTGGGAGGAATCGTAGGTAGGTGTCTGCCCCTCCTCCAGAGGGATACCTGCCTCTTCCTCCGTGTGTGTGTGTGTGTGTGTGTGTGTGTGTGTGTGTGTGTGTGTGTGTGTGTGTGTGTGTGTGTGTGTGTGTGTGTGTGTGTGTGTGTGTGTGTGTGTGTGTGTGTGTAGTGCAGGTTTTCATCATTCACATACACATGTTTGTGTGTAGGTGGTATCTTGGCTGGAGTCATCTCTGACAAGTTGGGGAAGAGAGCCACCACCTGTGCAGTAATGCTTCTATTGGCTGCTCCGACAGTAAGCCCCACCCACTTCAACTAAGGATTTTACTGTTTCATGTTATTTTCCATACATACTGTATACTATCACAATACAATTTAATGACATTCCGTTTAACTCATGTTGGCTATTGGGTACATTTATCTCTGCCTAACTATTGTTGTTAAGAATTATGGAGAGAATGATTTTTTGGTTTCCTATAGCTAGTACCAAATGTTATACAGAGACAACAGAAATTGGCTAATAACTGCTTAACTCGATTTAACACATGAGATTGTTAAAAAATGTATGACTCACTTGATGATGTTTCAATGGTAAAGACATGACGTATGTGACGGATAATGAATGGCGTTGTTTGCGCTTCCAGCTCTACGGCTTCTCCATGATCAGCCAGTTTGGTCTGGGACCCACCGTGGGTAAGATCCACGCTCTAAAGCTCCAGTCATTAAACTATCTGACAGCTTATAACTAATATGAATATAGTAGAGTAGAGAAAAACGGAGGTCCCAAGCCCTACGCTAAAAAGCTTGATGCCCTTAAAGTTCCTGTGGTGAATACGGTTCTACTGAATTGCTCTGATATTAAACATGTTTTCTATTTTTCTCTCTAGCCATGTTGTTGGTGTGCGGCGGGCTGGTGAACGGCCCATATGCCCTTATCACCACGGCCGTGTCAGCTGACCTGGTATGTGCTCGTCATGGACATTTGTGTATGGAGGTCTGTGTGTGTGTGTTTATGTGGACGCCAGGCACTCCATGATCATCCACTGCTCATTCTCACTCCAACTCGTCCTCTCTGATGACCTTTCACCCCCAGGGGACCCACAAGAGCCTGAAGGGGAACGCCCGGGCCCTGTCCACCGTCACGGCCATCATCGATGGGACCGGCTCCGTAGGTCAGTGTTCAGACAGGGATACGCTCTGCCACAGGCTCTGTAGGTCAGTGTACAGACCCTCTACCACAGGCTCTGTAGGTCAGTGTTCAGACCCTCTACCACAGGCTCTGTAGGTCAGTGTACAGACCCTCTACCACAGGCTCTGTAGGTCAGTGTTTAGACCCTCTGTAGGTCAGTGTACAGACCCTCTACCACAGGCTCTGTAGGTCAGTGTACAGACCCTCTACCACAGGCTCTGTAGGTCAGTGTTCAGACCCTCTACCACAGGCTCTGTAGGTCAGTGTTTATACCCTCTGTAAGCCAGTGTTCAGAGATAAAACTCTCCCACAGGCTCTGTAGGTCAGTGTTTAGACCCTCTGCAGGTCAGTGTTCAGAGATAAAACTCTCCCACAGGCTCTGTAGGTCGGTGTTCAGACCCTCTGCAGGTCAGTGTTCAGACCCTCTGTAGGTCGGTGTTCAGACCCTCTGTAGGTCAGTGTTCAGACCCTCTGTAGGTCGGTGTTCAGACCCTCTGTAGGTCAGTGTTCAGACCCTCTGTAGGTCGGTGTTCAAAACAGAGATACACTCTACCACAGGCTGTTCACTGTTATCCAGCCGCTCATATTCACACATGGCTGTTCGTATTAAGATGTGTTTTTATTATCGAGATATGACGAGCATTGTGCTCACTTGGTTTACTATGATGGAATTGAACTCAAACGTGAGGTTGAAAAGGTTGTTTAAGTAAAGCCACATAGTTTAAGACATAAAGAAATGTTAAATGGCTTAAATAAAGTGAAAGGATTTGAACAGTCCAAATGGAGTTAACATTGTTAACAAAATTGCTGCAGTGATAAAGTTTGAATACATTTGAGATAAAATATAGTATAGCTGATCTGTTAAAGCGGATAAAGCATGAAATTAATAAAAATTGAGCAAGTTACGAAGTCTGAAGTAATTGACGTATCAGAGAATGGGCGGAAGGCTTTGCCATCCTCCCATTGACTTCATTGTAAAAAAAAAAATCAGTGTACAGCAAAATCTATCTACACGGATCCAAGAAGCAAAAATGTTCAGCATGTGTACACCAAGTACACCAAGTTTCAGAATTGTATTACACTTACACACAGGCATTCAGAGAGAAAAACAGACCGAGACAGACACACCCACACACCTGAGATGACTTTTAATAATTAGAGATTACTATGATGAAAAATCACTATTATAATGACATATCACTATTATTAAAATGCGCTATTCGTACTTTTGTATTATTTATTTTTTCCTCATAAATGTACCGCCTGGGATGAATTAATAAACGTCTGCTTTTATCAAATAATTACTGTTATTAATATTACTTTAGAGATAAAATGCTCCATACCTCTTGTATCTTCCCGCTGCAGCTGTGGGTGGCAGCCCTTGTAGTTCTCATAGTGGTCTGTCTGTCCTCAGGCGCTGCGGTGGGCCCCCTGCTGGCCGGAGTGTTGTCTGCCGGCGGCTGGGATCAGGTGTTCTACATGCTGATGACCGCTGACTTCCTGGCTCTGCTTGTAAGCCAAAACCCCTGCCCCTGCATGTCCCATCCCTTATGGGCTTGTGGCAACCAAGATGGTCGTGACATGAGGGCTCATATGTGACGTCAGTTAAAGGGAACTTGACTCACAGTTGACACACAGCAGTCAGTACTTCATTTAGAATGCCCCCCCGCACTGTCCTCAAACATGAGCCTGCACCTGTGCTGCACTCTAGCTCATCATGTGGACTCCCTGCCAGGCTCTCTGTACTTAGAATGTCGAAATTCCCTCTGAAGTCCATATTAAGCTATTAGAATGCTGTGTGTGTGTGTGTGTGTGTGTGTGTGTGTGTGTGTGTGTGTGTGCGTGTGCGTGCGTGCGTGTGCCATGAGAATCGCTACGGTTCTCTACTCTATCAAGTCATAAACAATTCTATAATTTGCAACAAGGTGAATGACATTATCTAATATATTAATTGGTGTGTCTGTCTCTCTTCCTGTTTGCTGTGTAGTTTTTGCTTCGATTGGTCAAAAAGGAGCTGACTTCGAGCAAGTCTCGCCCGATTTCTACTGTAGAGTAAGTTCTGCTAACAACAGCATACACAATCGGATTCTATTGATACATTTCTTTTTACCCATTGTTCACAAACCAAATAAAGAAAGTCTGTTAAATATTCAAACTCATGGGGAACATATTAGCATTAGTATAATACCTTTTTTTTTTTATCCTTTAAAATGAAGAAATTGTACAAAATTACTTGGTGAAAATGACATCTCTACTTTTGACCATGATTATGTAAATGAAGCAAACACCTCCATGCTCTCACGACCCACACACCTTCTCTCTGGTGGTACTTCTGCATAATCATTTGGACATATTTCCACATCGGACAGTGATGGGCACTGCTCTCCTCCCACACACACGGACACCCACTCAGAGTCCTGTGAGGTTGTGGAGTACAAAACACAATAAACATGGTAGTCTAGGATCTTCTTGGTTCCTATAAGTCACCTCGCGAGACTCAAAACAACATTCAGAAGGCCTCCACTCCAAGAATAAAGACATAATTAGAACAATAAGGACAATTATAACATTGGAGTGGCAAAACAAACAAACTTCCCAACAAATCCAACAGCCTAGCCGGCATGAAGAGGTGAAAGATCTCTGTTCTTTTACTCTGTGGTGGTGGAGTTACAAGAATCACCAGACGTGTTCACAGGAGAAGGAGGAGCAGCAGGGACAGCTGTGTACTGATGTAAACTGATGTCCAACATGTCTTCTCTTGCAGGTTGAAGGAGCACTGAGCACTTTGGCACACGCAGTGTGAGCATTGATACCACTCTGAACCGATCCCAGTTGGGGACCATGGACTCGCCTCCATATCTAGGGCATTATGGGATGTATAGCCTACGTGCACACGTGTACACACACAATTTTGTGGGATTTTCTCCTTGTGCCTTTTGTAAGCTAACTTAGCTTTGTTTTTTACTGTTTCCCTTCATCGCCATGTTAATCTTTTTCCTCTTATAAGGTTGTTTGAGTCTCTCTCTCTCTCTCTCTCTCTCTCTCTCTCTCTCTCTCTCTCTCTCTCTCTCTCTCTCTCTCTCTCTCTCTCTCTCTCTCTCTCTCTCTCTCTCTCTCTCTCTCTCTCTCTCTCTCTCTCTCTCTCTCTCTGTATGTATGTATGTATGTATGTATGTATGTAACCTACTCTGAGTTATATGAATGCAGTTTAATCGCCATCGTTGCCTTACTGAACTAAACCAAAGAGCTTATACAAATTGCAATGTCATCCAATCAGGAACTTGTTTTCATTTATGAAAGTGGAGTCTTTAATGATTGCTCTCAGCTGTCTAGTGTACGGTTTCTCAACGATATTTGTCACAATGGGCCAATGTATCTTTATATATCAACTCTGGAGAATGTTGAGCATGTTCCTGTGACCGTGGTGGTTGGCGGTTTATCCCGGATGTGTTGAATGTTAAGTTTTAATTATGCGCAAGTGCAATGGATGAGAAGGTATGCTGTGATGTTATATAATTAGAAATATTTATATTTAAATATAAAATGCCTATTTGCAGCAATTGTTGAAGCAGATGATAAAAAATATATATCTATTTAAACATTTGCTACCATTTGAAGAGTGGCAGAAGATTGATTTACGGTTCATACAGACTGACGGATAGCGACAAATTCACTTTTTGACTTTGCGATCTAGAATCATTCTAGATACAAGTTGAGCTCTAGTGGACTCCCATGGTATACAAGACCAATTCCATACCTTCGGCAACAACAGCAAATGTTTGTGGTTGTGTATTTAATATGTAGACATACGTGTGTGTCTTTTTTAATCGTTTGTCTATTCCTGTGGGTGTTTTTATTAACTGTTTTAGTTGTTAAATGAGTGTTTTGTTAAGATGTCCAATTGAAACCGCAGTCTCGGTAAAATAAATAACTTTTTTCTCTCTTGGTTTGACTTGAAGGTCTTTGGGTGTGTGGGTGAATTGTGCTAATTTGGGGTGTGGAGGGGCCTTGTATCGCAGCTGGAGATGACAGCTGTCAGCTCACTGGTGATCTGGTGACAGACCAAACCCCACTCAGTGACACCGGCAGACACAAGGAACTTATGGAACTTAAGGAGTCTTATGTCCAGGAATAGCCCATTTACTATCATACAGGATCAACCATCCCCTGTATGTTATCATCTTATTGATGTTGAAAAAAGTCGTTAAATAGTATTTTTTTCTGTACTGCTCAAACGCAAATGTATACTTAGATACCGTCATACGATACAACTATTTATCATTAAAACCACTTGTAATAGCTGGCCTACATCTCATTCCTCTTCTAACTAAACAAACATGTTTAATACGATAAATGATAGATAACCTTTTTGCTCTATGTAACTTATCTCTATTGGGTTTTCAAGGGACAGATGCACACATTGAGACAAGGTGAGGGGCCAGAGGGCGAACCTGTCCAGCTGAGTAACACCTAAAATATATGTAAACCTGTAATATATATGTACACCTCTTATATATTGTACATCTGCAATATATGTACACCTGTAATATATTGTATACCTGTCATGTATGTACACCTGTCATGTACACCTGTACTGTGTGTACACCTCCAATCTCCAAATTCCTCTTGGTGTTGTCGGTGAGTCATCTGAAGTGACGTCACCCATCCAGCAGCGTGTCTCTCGCCCACTGGGAATTCAGTACCGTTACGTTACTGTTCAGATCCGCTCTGTGTCCCCGTTTCCTCGTCTCCCCTCTCCTCCCTCGGTTGTCCGCTCTGGTGAATTATTCACACCGACGTCCTGGTCGCTGCGTCCGCCTCGTCACTAAAGAACGGCGACGGTGCCTCGAGAGACCACCACAGGAGACACTCCTGATCCTCATCCTGAGGACCCCCCCCCACCCACCCCCATGCAATGTGTGCGTGGGGGTGGATGGTGGGCATGCGCTTGGGCAGGGTGTGTGAGAGAAGGGAGGGGGCGCGCCAAGCAGCGCACGAGGGTTATGAGATGTGTGTGTGTGAGTGTGTGTGAGAGAGAGAGAGAGAGAGAGAGAGAGAGAGAGAGAGAGAGAGAGAGAGAGAGAGAGAGAGAGAGAGAGAGAGAGAGAGAGAGAGAGAGAGAGAGAGAGAGAGAGAGAGAGAGAGAGAGAGAGAGAGAGAGAGAGAGAGAGAGAGAGAGAGAGAGAGAGAGAGGGAGAGGGAGAGGGAGAGGGAGAGAGAGAGAGAGAGAGAGAGATGTTGACAGACCGTTGACTTCAACCCACCGCTCCGTTGGAACAAAACCGTGTCGGCGCGGTGGTTGAGCTCGACACGGGGACCCCGGAGCAGAGGACAGAGAGCAGGAGACATGGGCTCCGCGTCGTCCTCCTACCGGGTCATCTACCTGGACGTGGACGGCAGGATCCAGAAGGTACTCAACCAGTGCAGCTCTGTGGTCTTTCTCCTCTTTATTTGTGATGATTTGTCGTCGCGGTTGTGTTTCCTCAGTGGACAGTGTTCTCGCTGGACCTTTGGTGGACCGTTAAACCCATGGACTAAACGTTATTTTTTATCTTTAAAATATATTGGACGCATCTCACTAGCGAATTATCTCATTATCATCTCATTCATGAGTTTTCTTTGGTGACTGTGTTGTCTGATACATCATCACTAACCCAATGAGGCCTTTCGCTAAACATGTTTACGTCCTCAAAGTAAGCGGCAGTGCCTTCTTGTTTTCAGGGAATGAACGGAGAGAGATGGAGGGAGGGAGGATAGAAAGAGGAACCAGCACACTGTGGGTTAGTGTATGTAGGCTACATCAGGCCCAGGCTCCAGCCCTGTTATGAAGATGAATTCCTCACAGCCCTAACCATCCCTGTGACACGAGGTCCTATAAGGAGTGTGTGTGCAGAGTTTTCCCACCACGCCTCCCATCAGCACCATCATAGAAATACAGACATACAATATACTTCTTTATAGTCCTTTTTTTTATTCATCTATCTCTGGTTTGTTTTATTTTATTGATTGAGAAAAGAGGATTTATTTTATATGAATAATTGAATAATTAAAGACAGCTTTTGATGGTATTCGGCTATGAAGCTTTGCTTTATGGGGACATTTAGAACTCTTCTTTCTACTCTTTCTATGTCGCTTACAGCCTAACCCATCATTTTGTCATTTATTGTGTGATATTGTTCGACATAAACTTTTCTTAATCAACAGGCTCAACAGTTTTCAAGTGTTTAGTCGAAAATATTCATTAAATCTAGATATAAATTGTGGAGGTGATGGTGTGGTTAAAGATACAATATAAGCTTAATGGACGGATCCTTATGCTGTGTGTTATTTTGAGACTTCGGGAAGCTCTGATAGTTTATACTAGAATATTATTATTATATAGCAGCAACGTTCTGTGACTTTAAAGGTTAACCTCTGGTGTGTTTGGTCTCAAAAGTTGTTATGCAGCTGTGTGTCTCTCTCCACCTCTCTCCCTGTCTCTCTTTTAGCCCTCTTGCAATCTACCTCTTTCTCTTTCCCACTGAGTCTTTCTATCTTTATCTCACCCCTAGCGTGTGTGTGTGTGTGTGTGTGTGTGTGTGTGTGTGTGTGTGTGTGTGTGTGTGTGTGTGTGTGTGTGTGGTGTGTGTGTGTGTCTCTCTCTCTCTCTCTCTCTCTCTCTCTCTCTCTCTCTCTCTCTCTCTCTCTCTCTCTCTCTCTCTCTCTCTCTCTCTCTCTCTCTCTGTCTTTAGCGTTATACCTACGGTACATTCAAACCAACCGTAGGTCTCTTCTTCATGCCCTCTAGTAGCATCAGCTGTAGTGGAGAACGGACCTCCATTAGGGGGTAGAGTGCTTTGTGTCGAGTCTAATTTCAGGGTCTTTGTTGTGTGTAAATGTGTGTTTGTTTTTATTTGTTTCCACGTATGTGTAATGTGTATGTGTGTCATCCTGTTTGCCTTTATGCTTTTCCATTTGTGTGTGTGTGTGTGTGTGTGTGTGTGTGTGTGTGTGTGTGTGTGTGTGTGTGTGTGTGTGTGTGTGTGTGTGTGTGTGTGTGTGTTTGTGTGTGTGTGTGTGTGTGTGTGTGTGTGTGTGTGTGTGTGTGTGTGTGTGTATGTGTGTGTATGCGTGTGTGTGTGTGCGTGTTTGTGTGTGCATGAATGCATTGATGCATAATCAAGCTTCAATGATGAGCCGTTTTTATGTATTCAACCTCACATTCATTTCCTATCCTGATGTGTTCTGAGTTTGGAGGAGGAGGGAGCCCAACACTGCGCTGTGTTATCATATGAGTCATGCGTCCACTCTGGTCTCTCATCAGAAGTGATGGTCTCTCATCAGAAGCGATGGTCTCTTATCAGAAGCGATGGTCTCTCATCAGAAGCGATGGTCTCTCATCAGAAGTGATGGTCTCTCATCAGAAGCAATGTGTTTTGCATGCAGTGCTCTAACAGCATCGCATCTGAGCTCCCTGGCTACAAAAGTTTGTTTGTGGTGGAAAGTTTTTATTATTAATTGACAAATTATTATCATTCTATTATCTTTCTTATTACGTACTACTACGTACGTAAGTACTAACATTACTATGGAAAGATATATCTTGGTCACGTGAGAGCTACTTTGGCGGAACTAGTTATCGTCTTGGGAAGGAATATTATACAGCCTATATATATATTAAAGTTCTGACGTCATCTGAAAGCATGATTCATTCATTCAGCTCAAACAATAACATGGACACTCCCCCTTACTTTAGAGTCAACCATGCCCCTAACTTGTGCTTGTTATGCTAAGGTGATTTTTGTGAATATGAATCAGCTAGTTACGTTATTTATTTATTCTAGCTAAAGTTGTGATGAATTTATATGGAATGTGTCATTACTCATGGAAAATGTTTATTTTATTGGATTTGGGGCTAAATTACTATTGGATTACATTTATTTAGTTTACATTTTTAAAGTGCTGTCTTTGTGCCAAACAAGTTAATTATTTAAAAAACTGTATCCATATATTTGTTGTCATAGAGAGCTACAATTAGTGAAAGAGTCACACAATCCAGCACACAGAAGCATGCATCATGTGCAGGTCTCCATGGTGACTGGTATTGGTCATGGTGACTGGTAGGTACTAACCCACATGCTCAGAACCACTTTGCTTCCAAGGCCTCTTCAGATCATAGAGCACAGAACACAAGGCCTCTTCGGAACATATACACAGAACACAAGGCCTCTATAGAACATAGAATACAGAACACAAGGCCTCTTCAGAATATAGAATACAGAACACAAGGCCTCTCCAGAACATAGAACACAGAACACAAGGCCTCTTCAGATCATAGAACACAGAACACAAAGCCTCTTCAGAACGTATACACTGAACACAAGGCCTCTTCAGAACATAGAACACAGAACACAAGGCCGTTCCATATTGCAAATAGATCAGTAATAATAGCAAATAATAATTATTCTTATTATAATAACTGCAAAAGTTGAAAAACTTGCACTAAAAAGTTTCCCTTTGAGCAGCCTCTAGTGGCTTGGGTTGTAGCTACAGTTATAGATATATAGTTGCAAAGGTGGACCGAATTATATCAATATTTTGATATAATTCTAATTAATGCGCCTCTTGTTTGACTTATCGGACAAACGGCCCTTCAGAACAATGGGTTACGTTTTCGTAACATTGAACTGTCGGCATAGTGGCATGTCGATCTAATGGGAAATATTTCGGACCACTGAGACGTCGGAACAATGCGGCGTCGGAATTACGGCATGGCACCCTGGCTGATGGTTGGCTGTGGGCTAGCTGATGGCTGGCTATGGGCTAGCTGATGGCTTGCTGATGGCTGGCTGTGGGCTAGCTGATGGCTGTGATTGACCTAGCTGATGGCATGGCTGTGGGCTGGCTCTGGGATAGCTGATGGCTGGCTGTGGGTTGGCTGATGGCTGGCTGTGGGATAGCTGATGGCTGGTTGTGGGTTGGCTGATGGTTGGCTGTGGGATAGCTGATGGCTGGTTGTGGGTTGGCTGATGGCTGGCTGTTGGCTGGCTGTGGGGGAGCGTACCTATGTTCCCCGGGTCCTATGTTCCCCGGGTCCTATGTTCCCCGCTTTGTATGTGACCGGGGAACATAGGACCCTGTGAGCAGATCTTTTTTTCGTAGGATGGTAGGGGCAAGTACCGCCTTTTTTTTGCCTCTGATTCGCCTTTGATTGCCTTAGAATGGCTCTCCTCAGATTGGTTAGGGTTAGGGTTAGGTTTAAGGTGAACCCTCACCCTAACCGTAACCCTAACCCTAACCATAACCCTAAACCTGACCCTAACCCTTTGCACCCGGGGAACATAGGACCTGGGGAACATAGGGATGACCCTGGCTGGGGGCTAGCTGATGGCTGGCTGTGTGTTAGCTGATGGCAGGCTGTGGGCTGGCTGTGGGCTAGCTGATGGCTGGCTGTGGGCTACCTTTGGGCTACTTATGGGCTACCTGTGGGCAAATGTCATGCTAGCTGTAGGCTAGCTGCATTTGAAGAGTGAAAAAACGAATCAGGTTCTCTAGTCAGGGACGCAGAGAGAAGGGGAGCTGTAATCAGGCCTTGGCCCGTTCCCATGGCCTGTCTCTTTTCATGCCTCCTGCATGCTATATATTTATATTTGTTATATAGCATACATAGGCCCTACATAGTTTAAATAAACAAACTAACCTGCGGCCGTGATATATCTTCTCTGATGATGTAACAATCAATAACACACTGATATAGACAGATTTAATATAGATATAAAGTCTCACCCATTTCCCAGTGCACTTTTCTTTTTTCACCATCTTTACTATCGTCAATTTGTCGTATCGTTTCAAACATTAATTTGCTACAATTACTTTACCCCACTGGGGGCCCTTGGCGGCCCTTGTTGGCCTCCAGAGCCCCGGGGCCCGTCCTTGCTCTCTACCTTTCTCCAGCTAAGACACATATGTCTGTCTATATGTCTATGAGGAATCATATTTCAAACTGGACCGGCCCACCACTGTCACATCCATTAAATCCATCATCAATAATATGATATGAGACTTAAACTATATGAACAACACTGAAGTGGCCTAGTGACGTGTTCTGTGATTACCAGCCTCAGTTTCTCCCTGTCCAGCACACCTGTGGAGGGCTGCCACCTGCAGACCACTCAAGTACTCTTTGACTTCTCCCGACACCCCCCAAAACACACACACACACACACACACAATCAGACACTCACACTCTATCACACACAAACACACACACACACACACACACACACACACACACACACACACACACACACACACACACACACACACACACACACACACACACACACACACACACACACACACACACACACACACACACACACACACATATTCTACCTACCTCCCGCACTTTGTCCCTCTCCCTGTCTGCAACTATCCCTCTCTCTATCTCTCTCTCTCTCCCTCTCTCTCTCTCTCTCTCTCTCTCTCTCTCTCTCTCTCTCTCTCTCTCCCTCTAAAGTGTCTCCACTTGTCCACCTCTACTGCCACACAGGGCAAAACAAAAGAAAACAGGAATGGACATTTCAAAGAACATACTGCATGTAGCATTGTCATTGGAGAACCCAGTAATTCAACTTGGCAGGCATCCTTAATCTCTGAGGACATATAATGGATGTTTTATAATTGAGTACAGTACATTTCTTGCACAAAGCTCCTTGAAGTTCAAACATGTGATAAGAGATGGTTTAGGTCTTAGGGTTCAGGGCAGTAAGGGTAAGGAGGATCTGAGCTCAATCAATGGAATAGATTCTGCATCATCAGGAATGTTGCTTTATTCCCGCCCTCAATCCCCATCCTCCTTCCTCTCTCTTTCTTCCCGTGGACATTGTCAAGAGGGAAGCCCCCTAGTCAGTAGTCGCATCACTCAGCAGAGGGATCTCATTGGCTGACTCCTTGGCCATGGTTTGGTACAGAGCCATGTTGTATCTATCTGGGTCATCTCCCTCTGTGAGCCGTGCTAACTCATGGGGAAAACAGGCAGCCCCGTTGGGTCCCATTCGCCGACGGCTTCTGACCTTCTTTGCTAAAGCAGACCGAGTGACGGAAGCGAGAGAGAGATGACTGCATGCATTGTTTATTTGAATATGCTAGATTCTTTAATCCAAAGATAGGTTAAAGATAAGAGGCATGGAGGTTGTTTGTGTTTCTGTGGAGTAGGAGCCATTCCATCTGACCATGCACGTCGTGAACGTTTATGGTTCTGCGTCGGGTTTTAGTAAGCGGACCGATCACAGCCCTTGCTGCCACTACAAGGCGCACCACCGGCCCTTGTAGTGGATGCAAGGAGGGTCCACAAGGACGTAAGGGGTCCTTAACCCCCTTGCGTTGCATGAACGTGGAACCATAAAGAGCCCTTAAGACTGAGTCAACACGACCCTAGATTTAGGATATACTATAAAGAATATAGACAGTGACATTGTTAAAAAACACCCTGAAAATACGTATCCCAGAATGCCATGTGAGAGCGTATATTGCGCCATGCACATCCTTCCAACTCCCAGGAATATGAAGCCATTGCTTGGTGGTTGGGTCTCTAGGCGGGGTCTCTGGGCGGTCCTCTCGCTCCGTTAGTAAGCGCAGGTTCGAGGGAGTCTAGAGCCCCGTTTTCTTCCACTGTTGACATTCTCCCCCGTGTGTGCACACACAAACACACACACACACACACACACACACACACACACACACACACACACACACACACACACACACACACACACACACACACACACACACACATCAACAGTATAGGCCACACGTGCCCACACCATCCACCCACTTTTGGGTGGGTTTGTTCTTTTACAACTTCCATGTTTTACTACTGTACACTTTGTATAACCATAATATAATAATATGAATGATTTTTTTTATCACAACAAAAGTGATACAACAGAATGAATAGGACCTGTGATGGTTCTGTGCATGATACAAGCCAAGAGTAATACAGATACATTAATGAAGCAGCAAAATACACTTCAAACGCCCTCTTGCAGAACACACCTAGCTAACAAGATTAGTGTAGTGCGTGTGATATTGATTCAGATTATTTTTCCAAACATATTATATATTGCATATTAATAGACCATTCTATGTATAACTTGGCTCATTCTAAAATCTTTAATATGTGTATGTGTGTGTGTGTGTGTGTGTTTGTGTGTGTGTGTGTGTGTGTGTGTGTGTGTGTGTGTGTGTGTGTGTGTGTGTGTGTGTGTGTGTGTGTGTGTGTGTGTGTGTGTGTGTGTGTTTGCGTGTGTGTCTGATTCTGTGTCCTAAGGTGGTGTTCAGTAGATTCTGCAGCCCATGTGACATCAAGGAATTGTTCTGTACTGCTCTAGGTCTCCCAAGGTAACACACACACACACACACACACACACACACACACACACACACACACACACACACACACACACACACACACACACACACACACACACACACACACACAAAGCAAAGCAAAGCAAAGCAAAGTCTTATTAATACAATAAATGGTCATAATGAGGAGCAGTGGATCGGAAAGGAAGTGCTGCCCCTATGTGGAATACATTGCTACTGCTACAGCTTAATAAAATAACTGTCAAAAGCAAGTTATTTCTTCCTTATCGCATATGAAGATGGTTGCAACTGTTACAAACGGACAGACTGAACAACCCCACAGTGCACTGAAAGAAATTCTTCATGTCATGCCCGGAGTTTCCATGACAACCTATTCCAATCGCTCTCAAACTCTGAGGCTACTAATTCAAGAGAGCCTGAAAAGCTCAAATATTACAGACGAATCCCTTATATACCTATGCATAAGATATGTCCATGGGAATCAAAAATATTAAACCGTTACTGTTCCACATTGACCAAATGTAAAGAGGCTCAAAGCAAGGATTTAGCCTTATTTCACTATAAACAATTCCATGTCAACCCTTTCCTGCTAACGCATTGTAATGTTTGATGCACCTGCTACAGTATTTCATCCAGTCGTCCAACATCTGTGTCCATGCTTCTATCTTGGTCAGGAACATCACCCTTTCTCTGCTGGATACCTCAGGAGCCATGGTCTCCATCGACCCTACAATGCCCCACAACACAGAGAGGTTCGCCGTACTCATTCACTCATCGATCAGTCACATGGGGCTGGCACATCACTGTCATTGTAAATAACCTGTGACTCGCAACACACTTGTTTTTCTTTTATAATCCTAATGCACGGTAGTGAAGGGTTTGAACCCACAACCTTCCATCAGTATAATGAGCAATGACAATACATTGAGACAGTGATGGATGCCTATATGTTTATTCATATGTATGTTTTACAGGAGGTTCTCACACACCAATAGACACAACAATAAACAGAAACTAGTCTCTCGGTCAACATGCACTGTAACACAGTACATTGTAAATGTGTTTCATATCGTTAAGGCCCTCTACACACACACATCACAGAAAATGCAATTTCCTGGAGATTCTCGTTGAGCAGCTGCGAGACTCTCTATCGTCTCCTCCTCCTTGTCAGCCATTCAAAACGACACTGCTACTTCGCTAATGTTTCGGCGCCATAGTGGAAATTTCCGCTTCATTGTTATGAGGTTATGGCTGCAATTGCTCTGCTCTTGTTAGCTGACGAGTAAGCAGACAGAACACAGAACAGCCAAGGTTAAGGAATGAGCTTGTTGCACTCACACACAGACTCGTGCACACACACACACACGCACGCACGCACACACACACACACACACACACACACACACACACACACACACACACACACACACACACACACACACACACACACACACACACACACACACACACACACACACACACACACACTTGCACGCTTAGAGGCTTATCACATGTGGTGTTACGTGTACAACTTTTCTTATCTCTGTTAAATCTCATGTCTGTATTATTTAAGTCAAACGATCACAGGCCGGGTAAATGGAAATAATCTGCATTGTGTGTGTATGTGTGTTTATTCTTGTCCTTATGTGTATATATTTCTTATGTATATATATGTTTCTATATACGTATCTGTGTATGTGTGTCTGTGTGTGTGTGTGTGTGTGTGTGTGTGTCCGTGTGTATGTGTTTCTTTTAAAGGTCACCATATCGTGTGGTGCCTCTAACTGGAGGGCAGCTTGCCGGTGAGTCCCAGAGGCACACACAGATGCACACGCACGCACACTCACACTCACACTCACGCTCCCACTCACAAACATACACATACACACACACATTATAAATCTAGCTATGTTAACAGTGCTAGCATTCCCCTCCATTTCTTCATTCTAACGGTTTAACCGCTGGCAGCCATTTTTTCACAAGGAGGCTGTTGGTTTCAAGGAGGTGCAGAGGCTGTTTCCTGGGGCTCCATGGGCCTTATTCACTTGTAGCAGCCCTCTTGCTTCTAGAGCTAACTAGGTTGT
The DNA here is from genome assembly GCF_902167405.1 of Gadus morhua. Classification (NCBI taxonomy): domain Eukaryota; kingdom Metazoa; phylum Chordata; class Actinopteri; order Gadiformes; family Gadidae; genus Gadus; species Gadus morhua. Next base: position 21,322,509 of record NC_044067.1, on the reverse strand, counting down.
TGAAATGAATGCTGAATTTTTCATTTGATTGATTGATCTGACGTTTGCTTTCTTTATTAACTAATTGGTTGGTTGGTTGAAGGGTTGGTTGGTTGATTGATCGATAGATTAATTGGTTGGTTGGTTTGTTGGTAACTTCTCTCTGGGAGCTAATCTTAACATGGAGTTTGTAACAAATTACAAAAAATACAAAAATAAATAAATCTGTCTGTGTCTAGCAGCCATTTTGTCCTCTATGGTCGTCTCTGGTTGGCTGGTTCTCATAAACCTGGGAGATATGTATTAAAACACGCATGTAACGCAGCTATTGCCCAGGGCTGGAAGTTCAAAGCCATATAACTGTGTGCATTTTATGGTGACACGCTACTGGTGCTCCCGTGGCCACGCTCATTCCCCCACACACCAGAAGTTCTCCTAAAAATATAAACAAAATATTGTTATTTCATGAGCTATTACATTAAATAAGATACATTTCTTTATACATACAACATACCACATAAATTGTGTGCATCAGAGAATGTGAGTCAGAATTTGGGTCACCTAAAAAGGTACCCATTAAAGGACATTTTGGTCCTTTTATGAGCACTTTTCTCAACAGAGAATCTATTGAGAAGTAGAACATCTACGGGAAGTAAAATCGATATTTATATTAACTGTAAAGATAACATGTCACATCCTAGTCACTATTGGAAAATCGCCAGGTCAGACTAGGTTTAGGGATATGATGCCTGCCTCTTCTGTACTTAACTCATAAAACTTCAATTTCCCACAATAAAACAAGTAAACTTTGCGTGATAAAATGTCAGAACAGGAAGTAAACAAAGCCTGCTGTTTCATCATCGTCAGTTATGAGGAAACCTTTAACTACATAATTGCATTCTTCTTTTGGTCTTTTTGTTCTTTTGGGTCAATGCCACGCTAGAGTAAGTTCAATGCTCGGTGACATGGAAGATAGGTTGATGTAACACCTGAGGAGGAGACATTCCATACAATCTACTGATTGTATGGAATGTCACCTACTGCTGTACTACACTATTGTGTTTCCTGTTTTTACCTATTATGGAGCTTTCATTTGTAGTCATCATTAAGCAGGTACCAGACCTCTACCTGTTCCTAAATGACATTCATCTAAACTTACCGTCACTTCGGATATACTTACCTGCATGAAAATCATGAAAAAGCAATAGTTCTAATAGTTCTTACTTACCCTCCAATCCATTTCACACAGAACACATCGTGACCTTTAATGTACAGTTTATTGTTACTCTAAAGTGTAAAGTAATACAAATTAAATGTATTATTTACGAGTTGGGGGAATGGATTAATCAATCATAGAGAGGAATGTTGTTTATTGGTATTGGTTTTTATTTGAACCTCTGTTGACCTTTGACCCTAGAGAACAGTTGGAATGTGAGGGACACAGTGTTCACACCGGTTCAGTAAAACAATTGTGTGTGTGCGTGTGTGTGTGTGTGTGTGTGTGTGTGTGTGTGTGTGTGTGTGTGTGTGTGTGTGTGTGTGTGTGTGTGTGTGTGTGTGTGTGTGAGTGTGTGTGAGTGTGTGTGTGTGTGTGTGTGTGCGTGTGTGTGCGTGCGTGCTTGTGTGTGTGTGTGTGTGTGTGTGTGTGTTTCACTCTCTGTTGTTTCACAATTTCTCATAGTTAAGAATTTGTTGACCCTTATTGGCTGGACTTTGCCCACAGCTCAGAGCTGCTAGGGCAGCAGGCATGTGTTTGCGTTGCTTGCTTGTTCACTGGGTGAGAAAAGAGGAATAAGACTTGGCCAGTTCACACATCAAGCTGGCAGCAGCTTCCTACTCAGCTCAGACTCAGAGGACAGCCATCACACAGAGCGAGAGCGGGTGAAACTGGTTTATTAACTGCTGTATGTCTTTTACTGATCCATCTGTCACTCTGGTGTCTTTCTGCCTCTCTCTCTCTCTCTCTCTCTCTCTCTCTCTCTCTCTCTCTCTCTCTCTCTCTCTCTCTCTCTCTCTCCATCTCACTCAGTCTATTTCACCCCTGCCTGCTCTATTCTTCCCTCTTTCTTTTTTTCAACCTCTCTCAGCCAGGCTGTTTTTTTGCCTTACAATTGCCTTACATAAGATCTGTTTGAATATGATTTACTCAGTGTATGTGTGTGTGTGTGTGTGTGTGTGTGTGTGTGTGTGTGTGTGTGTTTGTGTGTGTGTGTGTGTGTGTGTGTGTGTGTGTGTGTGTGTGTGTGTGTGTGTGTGTGTGTGTGTGTGTGTTTGTGTGTGTGTGTGCATGTGTGTGTTTTTTTGTGTGTGTGTGTGTGTGTGTGTGTGTGTGTGTGTGTGTGTGTGTGTGTGTGTGTGTGTGTTTGTGTGTGTGTGTGTGTGTGTGTGTGTGTGTGTGTGTGTGTGTGTGTGTGTGTGTGTCTGTGTTTGGGACAATTGATATTTGTCTTACTTTAACAGGATATTTGATGAAGTGTTCTAACCAAGAGAAACAAATGTTTACAATAACTAATGTGTGTGCGTGTGTGTGTGTGTTTGTGTGTACATGAATGTGTACATGCATGAGTGGCATGTGTGTATCACATGTGCTTCCCAGGAGTGTACACTCGATCTTGCCTTTGTTGACAGCAGTGGAAGTGTGTGTACCAGGGTGTTTTATGTGGCTGAGTGTGTGCGCCTTTGCAAGGTCGTAGTTGAATATAACCACTCTGTTATTCTGTCCCTCCACACAGATAAAGAAGAACTCTTCCAGAATGTTCTAACGCAGGTAGCAGAGCAGTTCTCCAGGTAAGCAGAACATTACAATATCAGCATTAAAGAGAATGTTGAACAAGAATAACATCTCATGAAGTTACGTGTCTTGCTCGGGGACATTTGGACTGAGAGCCGAGCCCCCTCACCACTAGAATATTCTATAGCAACAGCGTTCTGTGACTTTAATGCTTAACCTCTGGTGTGTTTGCTCACCAAATGTGATTAATATGCAGCTGTTATGAATGCACTAGTCTAGAGGAACATGTCGTCGTGTCATTTTGTCCTCTCTCTTATAATTGTATCTTTATCTCTCTCTGCCACCGAAACTCCACCTCTCTCTTTCACTCGCTCCATCTCTCTCTCTCTCTCTCTCTCTCTCTCTCTCTCTCTCTCTCTCTCTCTCTCTCTCTCTCTCTCTCTCTCTCTCTCTCTCTCTCCCTCTCTCTCTCTTTCTCTCTCTCTCACTCACTCACTCCATGTCTCTCTCATTCTGTTTCCAGGGCATTCAAGATCAACGAGCTGAAGACAGAGGTGACCAACCGTCTGGCCATGTTGGAGAAGAGAGTAGAGCGTAAGTAAAACATAATCTCCCTCTCTCTCTCTCTCTCTCTCTCTCTCTCTCTCTCTCTCTCTCTCTCTCTCTCTCTCTCTCTCTCTCTCTCTCACTCTCACTCTCTTTTTGTCACTCTCTTTTTTTCTCTCTAAAAACGAATTGTTCTGCCATGTTTTCACATGTGTATGCACAGCGAGTCAAACATATTTTGTCTGTCCATCAGGAATCGCTGAGCATGTTTTATTGCAGTATCTGTGTAAAGGGTGAATGGTACTGGTCTGGTGAATCCATATGAAACTTGAATGTGTTTCTTTGTGTACATAACAGAAGGCCAGTCAATGGACAAGTCACCTTGTTCATTGCTCATGCATGCATTAGCAATAAAACAGGCAGAATAGGCCAATAAAAGAGTGTTGTTGCGAGAAATGGTTTTATTGATTTACGGTCGAGGGGGGGGAATCAACAAGGACACGTCTGCACATAGTTTACACATAGTTTACACTTAGTTTACACAACAATCACAGCTTTTTCCTTCAGACCAACTTCAAAACCCATCAACTCAAAGTATTTTTGGAGGTCCGTACCAGCCCGAGATATGAACTGGGACATCAGTCTTTTGACGGGGTTGGGAGGGGGGGTTCATGGCTTCCAGCTGCTGAGACACCTGCTGGCGTCCCCGCTTGGTTTATCATCTTGTGATTAGATACGTTTAAACAGGCAGGGTCCTTCTGCAGGCCTTTGGTCTACCTTCCCATGCTAGCTCACCTGTGGCTACGAGCAAACTCCACCCGAGCATTGGCACGGGCGGTGGAGCGTGTGTCAGGGTTTTGAACCTCTGACCACGTTCCCTTAGACCGTATGAGACTGAGGTTAGTGTTGAACCCCTAACCACAGTCCCTTAGACCGTATGAGACTGAGGTTAGTGTTGAACCCCTAACCACAATCCCTTAGACCGTATGAGACTGAGGTTAGGTGTTGAACCCCTAACCACAATCCCTTAGACCGTATGAGACTGAGGTTAGGTGTTGAACCCCTAACCACAGTCCCATAGACTGTATGAGACTGAGGTTAGTGTTGAACCCCTAACCACAGTCCCTTAGACCGTATGAGACTGAGGTTAGTGTTGAACCCCTAACCACACTCCCATAAACTGGATGAGACTGAGGGCACACGCAGAGAGGGTTTCTGCATGGGAGGACGCGGCTCTCCCCAGTTTGTCCTCTACCGTGGATTAAACTAGTGACCCCTGCGGTGAACCTCCTCCCACAGACGGGAAGTGATGGGTCAGCGCTCGCTGTAATCGTCTACCGTAAAGCCGTTTATGCAAGAAACTCCATAAAGATCAGGCGATAGAGCCCGACGTACTGCTACCGCTTACATGTGGCTCTCTCTCCAGTAAACAAACCAAAGGACTGATCCAATCACATCCTCGGTTGCATTGACTTACTGTGAGGGTAAGAGTATCATTCTGTATTATTAGTCTGCAGTATTATGTCTAATTAGTGTGAAGTATTAACATTATTAGGTATTCACAGTAACTGTTGATACCTATTGTTATTGTCGCGGTTGGGTATTCTTTTTAATTTAGAGGCTGATATCTTGACCTGTGAGAGGTAAAAAGTTTTCATTTGTCAGGCCTATAGGTATCCTTGTAACTTAGGTCTTGAAAGAGTTTGGTGCCGAACTCCCCTAGGGGGTGCTATAACTTCCAGTTTTAGTTAAACACTTGGCAGTGCTGCCCTGAATGTTGGTGTACATCCTTTATTACGCATGCTGACATTTTTTGCCATTGGGACCCTTCAGGATAGACTTTGCTGTACAGTGAAAATTTACTAAGAAACATAGAGGCCCCCTCCCTTAATATCGGTACATCGTTTGTGTGTATCTCTGTATGTCTGAGTGTGCGTGTACGTGTGTGTGTGTGTGTGTGTGTGTGTGTGTGTGTGTGTGTGTGTGTGTGTGTGTGTGTGTGTGTGTGTGTGTGTGTGTGTGTGTGTGTGTGTGTGTGTGTGTGTGTGTGTGTGTGTGTGTGTGTGCGAGTGTGTGTTGATGTAGTGTCGCGGTACAGCATCTGCCACATTGATCTTGGGACGCCGGTTCGATTCCAACCTCAACTTAACATTTTGTGAGACATGGCTTGGAATATAATAATGTTTAATGTGCAAAACCTGTGATGCGCTTGAAAAGGGCGGCCGCTGGGATAGGCGGTGCCTGGGTGACTGTGAATACCTCTGGGACTGCTTGTTAGTCATTAGTGTTATTAGTTATTAATGAACTGGTGTCCCATCTGTGCAGTGTCCCTGTCTTTCACCCATGTCAGCTAGGATAGCCTCTGCCCCAAGACTACGAATAGGTGGATGGATGGATGGATGGATAACTGGATGGATGGTGGAGTAATAGGTGGATCAATTGATGAATGGATGAATGGATGGATGGATAAATAGTTAGATGGTTGCATGGATAAATAAGTGGACGGATGAATAGTTAGATGGGTGGATGGATAAATTGCTGAATGGATGAATTGCTGTAAATAATTCCACTGTGAAGCACTTTGAAGCTGAATGAGGTCAGCGATCCATTCATGTGTGTGTAATGTACTGACTGAGAAGGAAGAGGCCCTTTCATTCAATCTTTGTTTCTTAACCAGGAACTTTAGATAAAAGGTTCATTTTCAAGTGAGACCAGATTGCACACCAGTACAATTAAAAGGTTACACAATTATAGAATACAAAATGTCAAATCAGACCATGGATCATTAAGGAAAAAAGAGAGGATACGATAATGGATACACAGAACAAAACCTGCTACAGGAACAGTAATTGCATTCTTTAGATATATAAACTTTATCAGAGCTTTGAACTCTCCTAGGGAGACTAAAGCATTAAGCTGGAGTGTATTCTGGAGCGCGAAATAGAAGAAAACTGGTTTCTAAGTTCCAACGCAAACCCTGGGTAGAGAAACAATGCTGCAGTCTCCTAAGGCTACATGAAGAACATGATCCAGATCATAAAATAAACAGCGATTTGTGTGGGACAATTAGATGGATATAAAATGTAGATAACTGTGATAAACAGGGTATAGGCAGTGAATTGGAGATTAGGCAGCAAGTCAGTTATTAATGTTCCCATAGTCCAGAACATTGCTTCAACTGCTTGAAGTGTTTTTCTTACTGCTTAATTGAGATCCCTATTTGGATAATTTAAACCCAGCCTGACTTTCAGTTTCTTTCTTCTTCAAAAGGTACTCAAAATAAGAGCCTGTCCTCCACCCAACTAACCGAGTACTTATAGGATTAAACTATTTCAATTGAAAGGTGAGGGCCTTGACATCTCATTGCAGATATGAATGCTAACATTATCTACGATCTGGAAAACACCTGGAAAACATCATGCCTATGGTTTTCTTAGCAATCAGAATACACTTTAGACCATACACTGAGGCCTGAAACTATTTAAAGGCAGTCTGGAGCACTTCTACAGCCTGAATTGGCAAAGGGGAAAATGTTGTATCACCTGCATAAAGATGCATTTTAGCTGTAAGCATGTCCTTCCTATAACCAAAACCTGTAATTTGGTTATAGGTTTGAACTTGTGTCAATTGGTGACCCTTACACAGGCAATAACACAATGACCGCTGATATCCCTACAGAACACAGCAGGTGAGGTGTACTTGCGTGTTTGTAAGAATGAGATACTGAGGTATTGTGGATTTGCTTGCACCTTTTGGGTCTAATAATTGGGCTTTAATAAATTGCATGAGATTTAAGAGTTCCCCACAATTCCTTAATTCAATCGGAAAAGCGAATCCCAATTTAGATATCAGGCGAAGGCAGCCCATGCGTCACTGGGCGCTAGCATGCAGACCAGAGGCGGTGCGGAGCCATGTATGCGAGCGGTGTGTGGTTCCTCCCTGCCGTGCCCGGGGAAGCGGCATTTTGCATGCCGTGACGCTGCCAAAAGCTACCAGCCAGATGCTATCATGGCACTAACACGCCATGCTAATGGTCAGATGCTTGGCTAACAGTAGCATGCTGTGCTAACTCAGCACGCTAATGTATCTGCCTCTTACGGCCAGGTCGCTGCTCTATTTATGTAGCGTGTGTTGCCAACGCATCGGGCAGGGAATGATTGAATACAATTGCACTACCCACACGCCCCCCGCCCCCACCTCTTCATGTCCCCACATAGCCCAGCACATCTCGTCGCGTCCGTAACTATGACAACCTCTGCCTCTTTACAGATGACCAAGGGGATATCTCCAACTGCAACATTGTGGTATTTGAGTAGCGAACCAGTACCAATGTATCGCTGAGGATACTGAAAATACAACCACAAAGAGCCAACATTGAAATTGTTCTGTGGTATATGTTTTCGATATGTTTGTCTATATGTATTTGTCTTGATGATTGATGACGAGGTTGTCCAAATCAGTGTGGATGTGCCTCCCTCCATGTAGAGATGTGCTATGCCAGCGACTCATGTCCGTCTTGTCCGTCTTGTGGGCTTCGTTTAGTGGGCTTATTTTAGTCGCTAAAGCTAACTTGCCACCTCTCACAATAAATACATGCTAAGTACCTGGATACCTTGTCGTTACGGCAACAGAGCAATTCCTGCACAGACCATCGTCCTAGCGTCACCTCAGTCACCATTGTTACCCTGAAGTGTGGGTCTGTGTGCATTTGTTCTGGAACAACGATAAACAAGAAGACATTCAGTCTTCCAGTCACTAGGATGGCTAACAGTGCCTATCCAGATAATAGATTCATTAGCCCTATCAGGCTCATAGGCTGAAAGCACGGTGACATGGTATTAACCAAGAGAAAGGCTGTCCTTTTATACTGCTTCAGAGTGCTCAGATGATGCTCTGCTGTCATTTAGGGCACTCTGCCTGCCCTACACACACTCTATGAATGTGCAAAAGCACATACACACTCAAATCTAAACATGCACACATTCACACTCACACACACGCATAACACAAGTATAAACAAAAACACATACAAGTCTTAACACAAACACAAACTCATGTAAATCAAAATGCATACAGTACGCACGCACGCACGCACGCACGCACGCACGCACGCACGCACGCACGCACGCACGCACACACACACACACACACACATAAATGAAGTGTGTGTATTGATCAGATGGTTAAGCGCAGGATGCCAGAAGGGACCGACTGACTGGATGTGTACTGCTCTAAAGGGATGAATCAGTAAATCAAAGGGATGTTTACTCACTAACCATCTCCATGGCAACACCACCCCCTCCACAGCGCTTTAATTCACACTCTTTAACTTATTCAAACGGCTTAAAGCCACTGGTGACGTCATCGCTCTCCAACACCCACTCTCTCGCTCACTCTCTCTCTCTAGGCCTATCCCCATCTCCTCTGAGTCTATCGTGATTCAATTGAATTCAAATTCACTTTATTGCCACAACAACACAAGAGAACATTCGCGGACGAAATGTCAACAACACAGGAATGGTCAACAGAAGAGCTTACAACGACCCATGTCATAATGACCATCTAAATGCCAACAACTCTGTCTCTCTCTCTCTCTCTCTCCCTCTGTGTCTCTCTCTGCAGTCGAGGGGATGAAGGTGGTGGAGATAGAGAAATGTCGCAGCGATATCAAGAAACTCCGTGAGGAGATGGCTTCCAGGAACAACAGGTCTCAGAACATCCTCAACCCATCCCCATTCTGTTGTGGTTAAATGTATTCCTCATCATCATCTTCACTCCCAGCTTCATGGCAGTGATCAATATGTACATTAGCAGATGCCTTATGTTTAGACATTGGAATTCACAGCAATACAAGAGTTATCAGTGCATGGGCTTATGATTGCAGTCCTAATTTTAATAGGTTACATATCACACGATTACAATGTGATTGGTAAAGGCTGTGTGTCTGTCTTGTGAGGGCAATGACCTTAACATGAGTAGCATTGATACAGTGAGAGCTCCATCTTTATCGAACAATTCGACTGATCTGATCAACAAGCGTATTAGGAGCTATATCGCTAGGAGGCAGCTTGTTAGGAGGCACCTCGTTAGAAGGTCATTAGGATTAATTTATAGGGTGGCTCATTAGGTGGATGCCTTCTCAGGAACTTTAATTATCAAAGCCAAGCCCTTTGTATTCCATATTCAAGTTTGGATTTAACAAACTTTAGCAGGAAAACAAAGAGCCTCATTTTTAGATATTTGATAGTTCTTTCAAGGATATATCTTCTCGTAGAGACGTAGAAAACCAGTACTACCAAAGTTTTTATTTCATGACTAGACTATAATAATGAATTCAGCTCATCATCATATAATCAGTTGATTTCACCATGACTGACTGAAGGTTTTTCTCTTGTTGGGTCGGCTTGTAGCAGTTACCTGGAGGACAGCAAGAAGATGACGCCGCGCAGGGACGTGCCCTCCTACCCCAAGGTGAGCTCAAAGACCTGCACCAGTCAGGGTATGGGTTTGTTCCCAGGGACACCCAGGGCAGTATGAGGCAAACATTCTGCAATGGCCCTCCCACCTCGTTGGATAGGCACAGTGTTTGACCAATCAAGATCAGCTGAGTTGTTGTTAGTTTGAGCCCCTCCTCTTTACTCCCATTAACTGACTGAAGTCTCACATCATTAATGGCAAATATACTTATATATATATACTATAATCACAAGGTGGCAGAGAGGATTTATATTGAGTGATGTTTTAAGATTTTGTGTGAGAGCAGAATATTCATATTTATATTTGCAAACACATACGTACAACATCTGTCAGAGTGTGTAATAAGGTCCAAAAACACAGTGTGCATGCGCCCCTACACACACCCACACATATGTTAAAACGTGTGCTTGAGCTGGCCCTGAGCCAGAGACAGTGAGGGTTAACCGACCCTGGGTGGTCTGAGCTGGCCCTGAGCCAGAGACAGTGAGGGTTAACCAACCATGTGTGGTCTGAGGTGGTCCTGAGCCAGAGACAGTGAGGGTTAACCGACCCTGTGTGGTCTGAGGTGGTCCTGAGCCAGAGACAGTGAGGGTTAACCGACCCTGTGTGGTCTGAGGTGGTCCTGAGCCAGAGACAGTGAGGGTTAACCGACCCTGTGTGGTCTGAGGTGGTCCTGAGCCAGAGACAGTGAGGGTTAACCGACCCTGTGTGGTCTGAGGTGGTCCTGAGCCAGAGACAGTGAGGGTTAACCGACCCTGTGTGGTCTGAGCTGGTCCTGAGCCAGAGACGTGAGGGTTAACCGACCCTGTGTTGTCTGCAGTACATGCTGTCACCACAGACCATAGACGCCCTCAGAAAGCCTGGCTTCGATGTCTGGCTGTGGGAAGCCAATGAGGTAAGGACCACAGCTCAGCCATGTGAACAAGCCTAACTCCAAAACACTGTCTCTCTTTTCTCTCTCTTTTCTCTCGCTCCTTCTCCATACCCTCCCCCCCTCTCCCCTCCTCCCTGTGCACGTGTGCCTGTGCGTGTGTGTGTTTGGTATGTGTGTGTCCGTGCATGCATGCGTGTTTGTTTGTGGGTGTATTTGCGAGCATGTGTGGGACTGTGTGTGTGTGTGTGAGTGTGTGTGTGTGTGTGTGTGTGTGTGTGTGTGTGTTTGTGTGTGTGTTTGTGTGTGTATGTTTGCGTTTGTGCGTGTGTGGGAGTGTGTGTGTTTGAATGTGTGTGTGCATGTGTGTGTGAGTGTTTTGGTGTGTGTGGGTATGTTTGTGTCCCTGTGTGTGTGTGTGTGTGTGTGTGTGTGTGTGTGTGTGTGTGTGTGTGTGTGTGTGTGTGTGTGTGTGTGTGTGTGTGTGTGTGTGTGTGTGTGTGTGTGTAGTACCATCTGTCTAAGGAGACAGTGGAAGCGCTCAGACAGCCTACATTTGATGCTTGGCAGTGGGAACCCAATGAGGTGAGATAGACCACCTGACCATAATCGATACCTTTATACCATCGACATCAACAATTAATCAATGGTTCACTTTCAGTTGATCAGAGATTGGTACTACAGGCAGAAAATATGGTACAAATCAAAAGTAACGGACTATGTTAGTAAGACAAAGTTCCACATTGAACAAGCATGTTACAATGTTTAATGTAAAAAAGGAAATGCACAATCTTATTGTCTCGGCTATGGCACTACCTGGGGTAGGCCCTGTTTTATTTCACTACTACACTTGCAGACCGAGGGGTGCCCCTGCAAAGCCCCTGCTTCTAGATCATAGTGCAGTACTTCAGCTGCTAGACGAGAAGACAACATACAAATGGAAAAAACTGAGCTTTTAGATATTTTCTGATAAAATGTTTGTTCCAAAATGGCTAATAAGAACTGTGTTTGTTCGAAAATTACGTTTCTTTTTAAATCTTTCTAAAGAACACATGCTGAATCCTAAAAAGGGTAGATAGTATGTAATTGTAAAATCAGTCAGTGTCTATAATAAGTCTAGGACCCTCAACCATTTGCATGTATTTAGAGTGGATCGCTCTCTGTTTCCCCCCCCCCCAGATGCTGAGCTGTCTAGAGCACATGTACCACGACTTAGGGCTGGTGAAGGACTTCACCATCAACCCCATCACACTCAAGCGATGGCTAGTACGTTCTCTCCCCCCCCCCCCCCCCCCCCCCCCCCCCTCTCTCTCTCTCTCTGTCTCTCGGCCACCTTACGTGTGTTAAGTTGTCTTTGTTTTTTGAAGCACTTTCATGATATTGTGGGAGAGATGTTCTGGCTCTTGTATCCCTGTCAGGCTTGGCTTTAAATCAGCGTTGACATCTCCTCTCTGTTTCTCTCTTTAGTTATGTATCCATGACAACTACAGGAATAACCCCTTCCACAACTTCCGCCATTGTTTCTGTGTGACGCAGATGATGTACAGCATGATCTGCCAGTGCAGCCTCCAGGTAAGGGTACTCTTCTGTAGATACTCTGCTAGTGGGACTCTGCTTCATACACTGTATTTGTGACATCGGACGGTATTTATGTCAAGGGCAAGTATGTGTGTCTGTATGAGGGGAGGCTGCCAATGAACAGAGGCTTCCCTGTTGCCAATGACAACCCCTCCCAGGCGGTTCTGTTATCTCAGAGTCGGGCCGTTCATTAAGAGGCTTCCCTTAGTCATGTGCTAATGTAGACACTTCTTATTCATTATTATACTCTTTCACTCTCTCTCTCCCTCTCTCACTGTCCCTCACACTCTCACTCTTTCTCTGTTTCTCTCTATCTCTCTCACACACCCTCTCGCTCCCTCTCCCTCCCTCTCTATAACTGTGTCTCCCCACCCTTTTGCTTCCTTCCTCATTCTCTCACAAATTCACCAATTCAGGCTATCACGGAAACACACACCTTATCGATGTGTGTGGCCATTGAACTGCTAGCAAAAGAAAATAATGTGTGTTTGTGTGTGTGTGTGTGTGTGTATGTGTGTGTGTGTGTGTGTGTATGTGGGCTTGTGTTTGTATTCTTGTGTGCGTGTGTGTGTGTGTTTCTCAGGAGAAGTTCACTCAAGTGGACATCTTGATTCTAATGACCGCAGCTGTGTGTCACGACCTGGATCATCCTGGATACAACAACACGTAAGAACACACTCCTAAACACACACGCACACACAGGTCCAGGTACAGAGTCATTTATGGATTTACTTCGGCTAGTTGGACAAATCGCTATAATTACTATTTATTTGCTACAATCCTTCTACTCTCTCTCTGTATATCGCTCCCTTCATCCTTCTTCCCTCCATCCCCCCTCCCTCTATCTCTCTCTCTCCCTCCATCCCTCCCCCCTCCCTCTATCTCTCTCCCTCCATCTCTATGTCTCTCTGCCAGGTACCAGGTCAATGCTCGGACAGACCTAGCGGTGCGCTACAACGACATCTCTCCCCTGGAGAACCATCACTGTGCCATAGCCTTCCAGATCTTCTCCCAGCCCGACTGCAACATCTTTGCCAGCTTCGACCCTGAGGCCTTCAAACAGATCCGCCAGGTCAGGACCGCATATTCTCTGCCCCTCTATAGCCGCGCTGTCTGCACTCCAGGGTCGGAAGCAAATCTATGTGTATGCCAATTATGGCCACAACTGGACTCCTTACCCTCCCTGGAAGGAGGGGGAAGCTCTTTCTATCTTGCTTCTCAAAGTTTCTTCTCCATCGTGACGATGGATGAGGGGTCTTGTTTAATGCGGCCTGTGAAGACAGGAAATGTAATAAAGGGCTATCCAATAAAGTAGACAACTTATATTTGGATTTACTAAAATGTTATATCGTTTGGGAAGTTGCTTTGGTTAAAAGCATGTGCTAACACTGCTGTACTGTAGGGCGTCATGAGAACTGAGCTAGTCTGTGTCCTGCTTTGACTCATTTTCTGGAGGGTCACTAGTTTGTGTGTGTGGTTATGTGACAGAGCACCATCACGCTGATCCTGGCCACGGACATGGCGCGACACGGCGAGATCCTGGACTCCTTCAAGCAGAAGGTGGACGTCTTTGACTACAGCGATGAGGAGCATGTGACCTGTGTAAGCGTCTGCCTAACTCTTTCACCTGCCGCGAAAAAAACGCCATTTTCACCACCATGACTGATGTGTGCGTCACCGATGCGGACCATTCTCCTCCCAGTCTACACATGTAACCACACAACACAATCTGCTCAGGGCTGTAGCCCACTAACTCACATACTGGGGCTGTGTTCTTGCAAAAGACATTCATCCAGAGTGTATGATAGCTTCTCATGTTCAGAATGAGCTCAGTCTCGCTGGTACTGCTGGTCTCGATCGCCTCTGTGCACGCTGTACGCATCTACCAAGATAAGCCATTCATATATTCCATAACCCTCAAGACCAGCAGAAATGGCAGTCCCCCCTTCTCTCCTCCCCCTGGTTCATACCCCCTCCTCTCCTCCCCCTGGTTCCTCCCCTCCTCTCCTCCTCCTGGTTCCTACCCCTCTACTGCCCCCTCCTCTCCTCCTCCTGGTTCCTCTCCCCTTCTCTCCTCCTCCTGGTTCCTACCCCCTCTACTGCCCCCTCCTCTTCTCCCCCTGGTTCCTTTCCCCTCCTCTCCTCCTCCTGGTTCCTACCCCCTCCTCTCCTCCTCCTGGTTCCTACCCCCTCCACTGCCCCCGCCTCTCCTCCCCCTGGTTCCTCTCCCCTCCTCCTGGTTCCTCTCCCTTCCTCTCCTCCTCCTGGTTCCTACCCCCTCTACTGCCCCCTCCTCTCCTCCCCCTAGTTCCTCTCCCCTCCTCTGCTCCTCCTGGTTCCTCTCCCCTCCTCTCCTCCTCCTGGTTCCTACCCCCTCCTCTCCTCTCCTGTTGACCTCTGACCTCCCCCCCAGCTGAAGATGGTCCTGATCAAGTGCTGTGACATCTCCAACGAGGTGCGGCCCATGGAGGTGGCTGAGCCCTGGGTGGACTGCCTGCTGGAGGAGTACTTCATGCAGGTAGGAGTACTTCATGTAGTGGTAGTACTTCATGCAGGTAGGAGTACTTCACACAGTGGTAGTACTTCATGCAGGTAGGAGAACTTCATGTAGTGGTAGTACTTCATGCAGGTAGGAGAACTTCAAGTAGGGGTAGTACTTCATGCAGGTAGGAGTATTTCACGTAGTGGTAGTACTTTATGCAGGTAGGAATACTTCATGTAATGGTAGTACTTCATGCAGTTAGGAATACTTTATGTAGTGGTAGTATTTCATGCAGGTAGGAGTACTTCATGTAGTGGTAGCACTTCATGCAGGTAAGAGTACTTCATGTAGTGGTAGTACTTAATGAAGGTAGGAGTACTTCATGTAGTGGTAGTTGTTCATGTAGGTAGGAGTACTTCTTGCAGTGGTAGTACTTCATGCAGGTAGGAGTACTTCATGTAGTGGTAGTACTTCATGCAGGTAGGAGCAATTCTTGTAGTGGTAGAACTTCATGCAGGTATTAATACTTAATGTAGTGGTATTACTTCATAAAGGTAGGAGTACCTCTTGTAGTGGTATTTATTCATGCAGGTACAGTAAATACTGCTTTATGCAGGTAAGGTTACTTCATGGAGTGGTAGTATGTCATGCGGATAGAAGTACTTGATTCAGTAGTTCAGCATCAAGTTAGGAGTACCACATATGATGGTAATACTTTATGCTGTGGTAATCTATATTGGAGATATGAGTACTTTATGCAGTGGTAATATCTATTGGAGATGTGAGTAGGCAGGGGCTTTGTGCAGGCAGGGGTACTTCATGCATGTGGTCGTACTTCGAGAACCTCAGAGTAATTACACTTAGACATTAATGTGAGAGATTAATGTGAGTGCACTGAAACATGGAGATACTTGTTTTTTGTGTGACATGGAGAAAGTACAAAGTGTAGTAGAACCAAGGTCTTAGGCATCTTAGTGCAATATCTCAATAATATCAGTTTATAGAATCAATAGCCATCATGACATGACTCATCATTACACAAGAAACATAAAGCTTAATCAATAAACAGGTTTATCAGCCACATGGCCATCAAGAAGATAACCTGTTAATCTGGACTAGAACAACAACAAACACTCATAAAAACTGTGTGTGTTCAGACCGCAACTCATCTTAGGTGCTGTAAAGTCAGCCGAGTGCAGAGAGAATGCCTTTCTGTTAACAGCAACATCCAACTTATCTAACACATGTGGCCACATATCAACCAATCGAAGAGCTTGGCCCAAAGTGCTTCAACCCCCCCCCCCCCCCCCCGGATTATAGACTATTCAAACCGGATACCAGGCCGTGATTGATTGTCAGATTGATCGGGGAAGGGCTGTGTATTGATTTTTGAGATTCAATGGGTATCATCAATAGCGTTATGTATGCAATGGATAGCTGCATTGTTGTTACCATGCCTTAGAGGGTGCTCTACGGCACCTGTTAAGTATGACTAGTAGTATTGTTCCGGTCCTAGTAAATCACTTAAAATGGTTATATGTGTCGTGACCTGCGTTCTTGTGTAACTCCATCAATAATAAATTAACCTTATATTATATAAACAACATAATAAATAGTATTATGGGTTGTTTCTCTCTCTCTCTCTGCAGAGCGACCGGGAGAAGACAGAGGGTCTGCCTGTGGCTCCGTTCATGGACAGAGAGAAGGTCACCAAGCCCACTGCTCAGATCGGCTTCATCAAGTTCGTCCTGATCCCCATGTTTGAGACCGTCATGAAGGTCCGTATGATGAGAGAACGCTTAGAAATAGTCATGTAATATGAATTATATGGGTTATTTAGGTTGATGTTGACGATTATCTCCCTTTATTGTATTCATTCCTTTGCTGTGACCCTGGTGTCGTAAAAGGTCCTCACTGAACAGATTCTAATCAATGGTGCTTGGCAGATATTGTCGGAAGAATAGCTATCCTTCACATCGGGGTACATTTGGATGAATTACCAAAAATAATTAAAAAAAAAATGATATATATATATATCATCTGCTTAACAGCGAATATGACTTCAATTGAAAACATGAATGCACCACAGTCCAAACGGTCAGTGATAAAGACCGCTCTGGGCCTGTTACAGCTGTTTCCTCAGATTGAGGACGTAATGGTCCAGCCCCTGAGAGAGTCCAGAGACCGCTATGAGGAACTCAAGCAGATCGACGATGCCATGAACGAGGTGTGTGTGTGTTGAATAGTGCAACAGCCACCCCTCTCAGGTCTTAAAGTCAATATCAATTCAATCCATTATTATATGTCCACGTTTCTTTATCACGGTATATTCAACCATTTTAGATTATAAATTCACCTCCCAGTTAATCACTGTAAAGCAAGTAATTTATAACCCAGCTCTGATACGGATCATTAGAAACACCCCACAGCTCATGGTCTATCTTTGTTTCCATGTTCTTGTTTATTTTTTTGCAGGTGAAGAAGAAGAAAAGTGAAAACTTGACAATAGGGAAGAAGAAGTAGGAGGTTTGAAGTAGGTCCACACCAATTTATATCCATAACTAATTTTAATGTACTTTCACACTGAGATAAAAGGTCCTCTATCGCCATAGACGACGGACATCATTCAGTAAACTGTAGCTTCAATGTAATATGGTCTTTACATCCGATCCGTTTAGGGGTCAGGAACATCAGCCACAAATTATTCCAAATTAGTATTTGCCGTCATATTTACAACTCATTCATAAATTCATATTTAAGTGCACACTTGCATTTATTTTATTTTGCTGCTACCCAGTGGCCTTTAAAGAAACTGCAGATCACATTAGAATATCAAATGTAATCATTGAAATATCTCTCTTACAGTGTATGTTTGTTTTCAGCACCAGTGAAAGTAGAGCAGGAGAGCAGAGTGCCAGAGCAGAGTTCTCAGTTTGGTTCCGGGCCCCCCGAGCCGAAACCTTCCCCACCACCCCGCCCCAGGCCCGGAGACAGGACCAATAGGATGTGTGCGGAGCGATGTTCTAGTAGAGCGCGTTGCGCCAGGTACGAGCAGTCCATCACAGATCAACCTGAAGGATTGGATTTGACGTAGTGGTTTCCAGGCCTAATATTTAAAACCAACCACTGGGTGGAGGCGTGCACGCTTGCTCAGGGACCGACGGACAAATCTAAAGCATTATTTTCAGGGAGTGTCTACATTTGTACAGCACCGACTACTGCAGTGAACATTATTTAGATATTTCTCTATCAGCCTTGTTTTTATTTTAAATGTGTTGTTTTTTACAGATTGTACAGATTTCTAGTCACCTTTGTTCTTTCCTACAAACAAATAAAGGTTGAATTATTACAACTGTCCTATGAGCTTGCTTTGCTGCGTGCAGAACATCATTGGGTAAATGGCATACATGTGGCTGCACAAAGTAGACGGTAAAAAAATGAGGAGAAGAGTATTCTGGTCCATAAATGTTTATAAAAAAAAAAAAAAAAAATCCTCAATACCATCTCTTAATTCTGTCCCAACACAAACACTACACAGTAGCTTTCTTTTGGCCATGCCAAAAAGTCCATGGTCATTCCCAGATCTCCAATGCTCCTACAGCTCGCTGCGTGTCCTCCAGACGCTCACTTCACTTTGTTCTCCTTGCTCCTCTTCTTGCCGGGGGTCTTGTTGCCGTCCCCGGTCATCCTCTTCTTGCCCCAGTGGCTCTTCTGCTGCTCCAGACGCAGGCGTTTCTTCTCCATGTAGGACTCCATGTTGTCGAAGTTCACCTTATACAGGTGCTCGAAGCGGCTCTCTGCCACAGCCAGCGCTGCGGGGGAGGGAGGGGGACCAACTCTTAGAGCTACAGATACTGCTTTAGAGCGCTGCTCCAAACGTCTGTCACATAGAACACACGTTACAGACGTTTGGAGCAGCTGAACGGCATGTTGGGTTACCTGAATGTAGAGGGGTTACCCGAATGTAGAGGGGTATCTGAATGTAGAGGGGTTATCTGAATGTAGAGGGGCTATCTGAATGTAGAGGGCTGTCTGAATGTAGAGGGCTATCTGAATGTAGAGAGCTATCTGAATGTAGAGGGCTATCTGAATGTAGAGGGCTATCTGAATGTAGAGGGGCTATCTGAATGTAGAGGGCTGTCTGAATGTAGAGGGCTATCTGAATGTAGAGAGCTATCTGAATGTAGAGGGCTATCTGAATGTAGAGGGCTATCTGAATGTAGAGGGGTTATCTGAATGTAGAGGGGTTATCTGAATGTAGAGGGGTTATCTGAATGTAGAGGGGTATCTGAATGTAGAGGGGTTACCTGAATGTAGGGGGTTTATCTGAATGTAGAGGGGTTATCTGAATGTAGAGGGGTATCTGAATGTAGAGGGGTTATCTGAATGTAGAGATGTATCTGAATGTAGAGGGCTATCTGAATGTAGAGGGCTATCTGAATGTAGAGGGCTATCTGAATGTAGAGGGCTATCTGAATGTAGAGGGGTATCTGAATGTAGAGGGTTATCTGAATGTAGAGGGTTATCTGAATGTAGAGAGGGGAGTGTTTGTTTGTGTCTCACGTTGGAGGTCCTTCCAGTAGGGTTTGAGGGCTTCAGTCACCCGGCTCACTTCGGCGTTGTCTGCATCACGCTAGAACATGGAACATGAACTCTGTGAGCGAGCATATATCGGCCCAATCACCCTTTGAGCCGAACAAGTACAAATAAAGGAGTTGTGTCTTGTGATGACCCATTGCATAACCAAAGTGACGGTGACAGCAGGAATGCAAGCTCTGATGCCATCAGTCCTTGGTAGGGATGCACCGATATGAACATTTTGGCCGATACCGATATTAATTTTTTGCCGTTATGGCCGATAACTAGGGATGGGCACGAGTAGTAAATTCCAAACTCGAGTGATCGAAGGAATTCCTCGAGGATCAATCGAATACTCGTTTAATCAAATCTATTTTTAGAATCCAAGGCATCTGCAGCACGAATAGGCCTAATGATGGACAGCAATATTACCAACCAAACATGTAATGCTTATTCTCCATCAAAACAGTCAGTTATCAGAGTATTCATTATGTATTTTTGCAAACGTTCAAAACACATTTTCCTTACAAAAATAAATATGCGTCTCACAATTTAAAATCACATCGAACCAAGGCCTGTAACGGTTTAAAAAAAACAAAAACAAAACAAGTAGCTTAACCATTGCAAATAATTTAAAGCTGCAAATAAAACGGCAGCAAATAGACTATGGAAATACTCAGCGTTGTGATCTTCTCTACACGGCCGGGATTACAGCTGCGTTTTGCGTTGGTGAAAATAGCCGACACACTTGGTTGCTGCGGGTCTGCTTTCCCGAACTCACCGTTGTGTTTCAGGAGCACATGTTGCCGCATAGTACTTGTAGTACTCTGGTAGCTCGATTTCGCTTGGCATATTTTACATTTCACCTTATGATCTCCCATTTCTTTAAAGTATTTCAATTCTTCGCTGCGCTTTGATTTAACCGCCATCTCTTAACTTTTTGAATTCGCGCCACACAGAAATTTGATACATTTCATTTGCTTTGTGCCCACGGCATGCTTTGTTTGTGTGTGTATATGCAAACTCGAGTTTGCCTGTCCACCAACCGAGTTCATTTGTAACGAGGAGTACTTGAGTAATCGATTCCTCACGCCCATCCCTACTGATAACCGATATCGATATATATATATATTTTTTTAAGTCTCTGAGATGATAAAATTGTGTACAGACTGAAAATCATGCAATCTGAATTTTTGAAACGTCTTCCTTTATTCTCAGAATGTATTTAACTTCCAAATAACAAGGTTACAGGGCTGCCATAAAACATAAGTAACCAACCTTTACCAACCAACCTATTCTCTAGGGCAGGGATGGGCAACTTTCATGATAAAGAGAGCCAAAATTCTTCATCATCGCCATCAGAGGGCCATGTGACTGTGCACTTCAACTAGACGTAAACAGAGAAGCTACACATTTTTTAATTTGGTGGATATGATTTCCTATATTCTGGTGCATTTTGGGATGGCCACTACCTACAAAATCTTCCAGATTCATAACCCATGTATGGTATGTTGATTGAACCAACATACATTCATTTCATGTTTTCCATGCTCAAAAAGCCACATGATTGGTTAGTATTTTGATCAGTGCAAAGGGCTGACATCATCATTCAATCACAAAACTGAAAAACAGTGGCCCAACATTAAGTGCAACAACTCAATGAACTCGAACCCAACAAGCATGATATTCACTTCAGGGCAGTTGTAGTGGCGACTTAACTGGAAATCTTTCATGCATGATATCGTTTCTAAGCAAACTAGACATGGTTTTGCCTTTGAATTCTATGAACAGATACTGTTTTTCTTCTTTCTTAACCAAGTTTTCTGCGGGCCTGACTGCGTAAAGGATGCAGGCCGTATGCAGCCCGCGGGCCGCCAGTTGCCCATCCCTGCGCTAGGGTCTATAGCATATAACCGCGCTGTCTGATTACAGTTTAGTTCAATTTTCACAATTTACCAGCTCTCGTTTTGAAGAATAATCACCGCGCCATTCGTTTCAATGGGAATCGCGACGGTCTATACTTTCAACATGAAGTGTACATATTTATAATTTGAAATTCGTCTCAGCCTTTATACCACAGATACTATAGGGTCTATAGCATAAAACCGCATTTTCTGATTACAGTTGAATGTACCGGTAACAGTAAGCTGACAACATCGCTTATTAACACCGCAACCACACGGAGATAAACATGGCAACTGGTCAAACAAATTTTCTTTTTGCGTTCATTTTGTGCCCGCAGCCGCCTTGTTGATAAACAAATAATCCCCCTATACACATGGCCGTATCCCCCTCCCCCTCCCGACACACAAACAACAACTAGAGAATATTGGCCCAATTTTATATACCGATATTAACGCAGATATATCGTGCATCCCTAGTCCTTTGTCTTCTCAATGACACCAAATCGCCGTCAATCTTTTAGATCAAAGACCTTAGTCCAGCATAAGGTGTTATGGTATTGAAACTAATTAACTGGTTTTCCCCCAAAGAATCGGTTTCAAAGCTCCTACCTGCCAACCAGCCTGTGTGTGCGTGTACACCTGGAACGGTGTGTCGGCAGAGTCCAGCAGCACCCACAGTCGGCCTCTGGGGTCAAAGTTGATATCCAAGGGGCAGTGGGGCAGGGTGAGCTGGTGGCTGGGGGTCAGTCTGTCCTCAGTACCCTTCTCCAGGCTCAGCATCTGGACCGTAGCAGCTCTGGAGACACAGCAAGACAACCAGCACATTCCCCGTTACTAGAGTACAGTCTTGAATCTACTCTACTTTCTTTTGTGATTGTGTAACTTAAATCAAACCATTTCATTCAGTCATCAATTGGAAACTTGAATTATGTGCATCACAAAGCACAGAGTACCGCCCCAACTAGAGAGAATGGGTGCAGTAACTATATCCTGACAGCAGAGGGCACCATAAGGGAATCAGAAAGCAGGAGCCCCGTGTACCAAGTACTTGATAAATTACATTTTATCTGATCACTTGCTCTGTCATTCTGTCTCTTTATCACCAGACTTTAAACTGATTATGCTTCTATGACTATAGTTTGTTAATCTCATAATTAAAAGTTTAAAACATGAGATTAACAAACTATAGCCATATAAATATAATCAGCATGAATCCAATTCGTAGTAGAGAAGTCAACAGTATTGTTTAAAGAAAACAGCAAACTTATCAGTTGAATAAGAGTGTGCTCTGATACAGATAGAATACAAAATGGCATCAGTGCATGTTATTATGACCGCAGCATACGTTTGTGGACTACAAGAGAATGCTTTTACATCTACATCAATGGTGTGGTTAAAGTGCAATTAACCTACACAAAGTGCTGATAGAAAGCATCCAAAAATACTTTTGACCTGTGTCTTCCTCCGCCCGGTGACAAGAGAATATATAGCCCATGTCCCGGGCTCAAATTAACGCTGGTCTAAATGTCGGGACATGACTGACACTACGACAGCGTTTCAACAGAAACCAATAACGAGGGATGTTGATAGAAAGGAGGTTACTAAATAAAGAGTCAGTTGGCCATGTATTATAAATAAATCAAAGCCATACAGACTTTGTGTGTCATGGAAATGGTGTACAGATGGTGAGTGATGTGTACCAGGTTTACTCAATATAACCCTTTAACACAACCATGGATTTTAAAACTGCAATAACATACAAGATTATAGAAAAACATGAAATAAAAATAAAAGTCACTCAAAACATTTAAAAGCATACAAATCAAGCAGCAGTAGGAGGACAGAGCAGGGACAAACTTGACAAATTGGTTAAATGGGGGGGGGGGGGGCATAAATCCACTGACCTTTCACACTGTACCACCACGTGAAGGCCGTCCGGAGAGCTTGTGATCCGACTCACGGCCGACCTCTGGTCAAACACAGCAGGAAGCCATTTAGAAGGTGTCCGTTATCGCCACGGTTACAGGAAAGCAAGAAAAAAATTAGAATAATTTTTGCAAATATTTCTATTGAAAGCAAGGCTACCTTGTAGGAGTAGGAGCCTGCTCCTACAAAATAATAAAAGTCACGCATTTGCTTTCACAAAAATGGTCATATATAGATAGATCACGGTTTTCGATGTTTGTGGTGCTGCGCCGTGTAACATTTTAAATTGGGCTGTAGTGACGTAGACACCTCATTTCTGAAACAGTCAAATTGGTTAAAACTCTTTTTTTTTGGAACAACGCTTCAAAAAGTGAAACAGCAATATCACGCAAGTGCTGTGTGTAGGGAGTCAGTGTCTTTCAGATCCACTCTCGGTCCGAGTGACTGGGTCACAGCAGCGCATCGATGTAAAGCGGGGCACACACCAGATGAGCCACAGAGTGCTGTATCGGGCCTATTCTAGGTCTTGTTCTGTGTTTAATATAGGGAGCGGTATGCGCTGCGTTATGCGGATCCGCCCGCTTCCTTAAGTTTCATTTCCTGTCTTGATATCAGGTTGAAGCTTCACTCAACCGTTTCGGAACATTTATATCGGTGCATCGAGACGGATTCTTGGTCATATTAAATCGATTCAGGGGCCCACGTATCGATGTAGGTGCATCCAGTGTTTCCCACAGACCAGGTAGAAATGTGTGGCGGGGGGGGGGGGGGTCCTAATTAAAATCGCCGGCAGAACAGCATCGGGGTCTAACACTAATATATGTAAACTTTAAGCGCATTTCACATTAATCGCAATTATTACACGGGTCTTCTCAATGCCATGGAACGTTCCGTTCACTTGCATGGGCCCCTTCACAACTTCTGGCAGTGAATTATATTTGATAATTCACCGTTGCTAAGTATTAGGGCCCGACCGATATTGATTTTTGAGTGCCGATGCCGATTATTTTCAGAGAAAAATTACGGTTACGATTTAATTGGCCGATTAAAAAAAAAAAAAATGTTTTTGATACCTTAAATATACTTTCAACACTTTTGACGAATATGTGAATTGAATGCAGAACCTTTGAGTGTTTTAGAATACATTTACAGTCAAAAATTAGTGTAATTTAAAATGTAAAATAAATAACTAACTCCCAATGTGCTGTGCTCGTGAGCAGTGACTAACACGTGCGTGCTGAGCAGTATGGTCTCACCGTTAGAGTCTAAAGTATAACAAATTAACATGGCCTGGGACCTAAAGAAAAACAGGCACAACATGCTCAAACAACGCGTCTTGTGTACATTGGTGAGGTGAGCGTGCAGCTGCCTGAGCGAGCGTGCTTTCATGTTGTACGGTAAAATTAAATCTCCTCTTTTTTACTCCAGCTAAAGTTGTTAGTTAGCTAGGCGAGTAGGAGCGCAATCTGGATGCTAAGTGCAATAACATTTCTAAAAAAAAAATAATAATAGTTGGAATCGGCGTCTTTTCGGCAGATGTCGATTATTTTCAAAGAGGCTATAATCGGCCGATTAAATCGGCAGGCTGATGAATCGGTCGGGCCCTACTAAGTATAATCATGAATATGATTGACCACTTTCAAGGAAAGCAGGATTTTTTGCCTCTGATGACGTCTTTGGTATCACCCCGCAAGTACTGGTAACTTATCAACCCCAGTGTCTTTGGTTGCTAAGCGACGTCAACGTCTTTGGCGGACTATTTCTCTGCTGATCAACACTATGAATGCTGGTAACAAAAACATATATAACATCACCGGTCATTATCGGAAATAAGACCCTTCAAGGCGAAGCAAGACACCTCCGCTGCGCGTTGGTGCCTGTTCGCCCTGTCGGGGCTTATTTTCCCGATAATGACCGGCGTTCTATACATTATTCCTTACATATCCCTCTCCTTCGGTTTTGCCTTTGTAGGCGCGTTGAGAGGAGGAGCGGGCGAAACCGCGGTCAGTGCTTGTGCATGCATGATACGCGGGTTTATCCAATAAGTGGTAGTGTATACGCGCTTGTCTCTGTGTGCGTGTGTGAACGAGAATGACAGGGAATAAGAGTGCTATGCGGAGAAGAATGAACGGATAGATGTTTATATTTAAAAATGGCCAAAAAATAACAGAATCATTTGGTGGCGCTCAGTGTTGATTCTGTGGTCCTGCGCCACACATTGGTCTATGTAAGGGAAAGACAGCGCATCTGCGTTAATCCAACCGGATACAGATCCGTATTGGTGAATCGTCTCACACACACACACACACACACACACACACACACACACACACACACACACACACACACACACACACACACACACACACACACACACACACACACACACACACACACTCTTCTGAAGCCCCGAAACCTTGGGGGGGGGGGAAACACATGGTGTCTGGCATCATCTGGCAGCTGGTGTTTCCACACTGGGCTGCTCAGGAATCTCTCATACGACAGATACCCCCACCTCAGAGACCCCAAGGCCCCTATGGACACTACAGTACGGACACTAGGCTATATTAAGCAGGCTCCTACAGTACTAATGTTATGTAACCAGTCACGCCTATCTATACATGATGTCAGGCGCCTTGGTTAAAAAATATATATATTCATGCGTGTTGTGCACATAAGAAATTGCTTTGTGTGACTGTGAACAGTAGGAGTTAAACAAGTGATTTTGCTGTAGTATTTTCAGTTCGCAGACATTTCTCTAAGACGACCATGTGATGGGGAAGGTGTGGGTAGTAGTGTTGGTTACCTTCTCCTCCTCCTCACCATCTTTGGTGCCGTCAGGGAGTTCCCTCAGCTTCCTCATGTCCCATCTCTGGAGCTCCCGCCCTGATTCATACTGCCACAGAATCACATTCCCATCCTGAGAGCGGGCGAGACAAAGAGAGGGATGAATAAATTGCAAGACCGAAATAATCATTCCAGGGCTCAAGACCAACTCTTTTCACTAGGAGCACTGTGGCCCCTAACTGAAGATTTGAGGGTCATAAACAGAAATTTTGGGGGCACACACCATAAATCTACATGGCAATGTGATTCTAATTTTTTTCACTGCATTAGCAATAAATATTTTGATAATGGATGCAGAAATTACAAAGTGCGGTTTCAAATTCATTATACAAATTATTTCTACGTGTGCTAGCGCATGCGTTCGACGAGTACGGAAGCGACAGTTTCACGGGGGTGCGCCCGCTTGTCATGCCGCAGGACGCTGCGCCTCCTCTCTGCCCGCTCTGCCAGCTGCTCTGAGAATGCATTAGCAGGCCCCTCCCTTTATGGCACAGGAAGTCCTGACCGGGTTCGGGTACCCGCTGGCACCCGACGGGTGACCCGCACAATTTGGATGAAACGGGTGAAAACTAATGTGTCGGACACAGGTGCGGGGGCGCCTGAACAGCGCAAGTCGGACCGGGTTTTACGATTGCGAGCGAGACCTCTCCGGTGCTGGATATGTTATTCAGGAGCGGAGTAGTCAAATAAAACTGACACCAGTGGATTTGCACAGCAACCTTAAGCACCAGGCCAAACACCACATAGTGTATTTCCCCGGCGTTACATCTAATGTGTCAAATTTTGCTTCGGGTGCGGGTCGGGCGTCGATATCAATCTATAGCGGGTCGGGTGAGGAATCTAATTTGCGCTACCATTGGAACACGGGTCAAATGCGGTTTTAACTATTGCGGGTACGGGCGGATGCGGGTTTGCAAAATAAGACACGTGCATGACTCTGGCACTGGAACACTAGCCGCAGGTCAGAAGAACGCGTCAATAGTTTGCGTATTGTTCAAACACATGTAGCAGGTTGGGAAATCTTTCTCCTTCTCAGAGACGTTTTCGTACGCTCGATATTTAATCCCTAGGACCCTCCCCCTCCATAAATTAGCCACTTAACAGTGGCAATTCCCTATCCTTCTCACACTCAATGGCCTGCTACAGATTCCAGATTTGTTGACGCGCCTCTTCCCCGTTTAACTTGTACAAATAGAAAAATAAAAAAGGTCAAATTTACTGGTCGCACATGTGCGACCAGATGCAAAATTCAGCCGCAAACTCAAATTTTGGACGCAAAATGCAACCATTTGGTCGCAGTCTTGACCCCTGGGTTTAGCCAAGTCAGAGACCCGGTGGGTTCGGGTATGTTCTGAGAGATGAGACTCACTCCTGATCCAGAGAGGAGCCACTCCCGGTGAGCCGCAGGGATCAACAGAGAACTGACGAACCTGGAGAGATCACAGAACACATCTTAGAAAGGGTTCCATTGTACCTGACACATAAAACACAGCTACTTGGCTGCTATAAGCCTAAATAGCCATGTTAAAATATATCCGATACAAAGAAATAAACATAGATTCAGTTAAAGGGAGGGCTGAACAACCAGATGTGAAGACACATGAGACATCCTGATTATTGATACTACTAGTAGAGAACTGACAGGGTGACGGCGGTGGATGGTGCACTCACTCTCGGTGGGCTAGGCAGAAGGCCTGGATGTTGTGAGGAGACTTGAGGTGGCTGACCCGGATCTTCTCGTCACGGTCAGCGCTGATGACGTAGCGGTCGTCGGGTGAGAGTGTCTGGAGAGCAAGCAGAAGATATTACAGAGACCATCTCAAGTAGTACCACACTGTTTTATTGATGTACTCCATAAATAAATGTATCCAGACCAACTAGTCCAAGATAATTATTTCCTTTATGATATTGTACCAATTTAGACACTTTGAAGATGTAGAACTGGAGTTCACTATACGCTGACCAGGAGGTGTCAAGAGTTGTAGATGTATAGTAAATGTAAATAATACATTTGCCTCGACACTTCTTGAAAGCAAAGTTTGATTTAATAGAAAGCGTTAATAATAATAATAATACTATAATTACTAGAAAATGTATTTCCTGCAGAAAATGCGGTGAGTGCTGAAGTACAAAGTGAGGTTGAAAATATGTTGTAATAAAGCCACATAGATTGAGACATAAAGAAACGTTAAATGGCTTAAATCAAGTGAAGGGATTTGAACAGAGTTCAAAGTCTTAACAGACTTAACAATGTAAACATGCACACTATTTAAAACATAAATAATGGTTGGAATCAAATAAAGTGACAGCTGAATGAAAAGCACAAAGCATTGCTAAAAATGCAGAAATGTATTGCCCTGCGCTGCTGAAAATTTTGAAAGTTAAAATGCTGAAGTAGAAGTATTACTAGCAGTAGCTGAAGTAGAAGTAGTAGCTGAAGTTATAGTGGGACTGGCTGCACAAACGATATGCCTTATGAAAGGTATGAAAGGTTCATTTTTCCAGCCTAACGTTATTAAAAGGGGAGTCTAACGTTATTAAATCCAATTGGGCAGGAAAATCGCCCGTGGTGAAAATTTGAGGAAGGAGAAAGGTCCTAAAGTTTGTAGAGAATAATAAAGAAAGAATAAAACTTAAGATGAACAATAGTTGAGCACTGCATGCAGCACTCACCTAATACTAAATTGGATTTATAAAGCACTCAAAGCGCTTCACAGAGGACAATTCCAACAAACAAATAAATAAATAAACAAAAGAAATGCAAAGTTGATTGGGGGGGGGGGGGACACAAATAGCGTTTTACCAAACAACTTCAGTGAAATAATGGATGTACAGGATTCTTATAGAGAAACTTTCACACCCTGGGCATTAACAAAAAAGGAGAC
This sequence comes from Gadus morhua, assembly GCF_902167405.1. Lineage (NCBI taxonomy): Eukaryota > Metazoa > Chordata > Actinopteri > Gadiformes > Gadidae > Gadus > Gadus morhua. Next base: position 21,293,705 of record NC_044067.1, on the reverse strand, counting down.
AAAGCTCAGCAATCATCGTTGAGAGTTAAGGAATTGACATGGCTGAAGTCAATCATGGTGGGAGAGACCAAGTTAATTAACAATACACTTTGGTGGGAGGGGGGAGGGTAATGTCTGCAAGGATGAGAGACTGCCAAATTAATCTACACATCAGAGAAGTCAGGAGAGTGGCATGGTCTCAGTATCAGACTTTGTGGCTACAGTGGCAAGGGAGACCTCTCTAGGTTTTAGTCTGCCTTGTGTATGAAGAGTGCTACATAAATAAAGTTGCCTTGCCTAGGTGCAAGGAGAATGCATACAAAGTAAACAAGCTTTATATAATTTGTACATCATTTTATAGCATCATTACGGTACATTTTTCCACAACAGTAATAAGCCACTGAACACGAGCTGCAGGCCTTTTTCGTTATGCCATCAATGCTGTGTTCATTCCATATCCGCCTACTGGGTATATTACCACATAAACTATTGCTCACATCACCTGCATAAACTGAATGGCTTTTAGCAATAGCCACAAGCCATCCCCCTAAAACAGCAGAATCCTAATTTCAGATAACATCTACACATTTATCCCCCACCACAATCTATTCATTGCACACACCAAACTATTGTCCCCTGACTTTAAACAGGGCCCACAGAAGGTCGTCCCTGTGTCCTGAGGGCTCTAAATGATGGTATATAACCAGTGTTTCCCCTATATGCACCTAGCAGCAGCGGTACGCCGCTGCTGAAATATGACCGCCGCTGCTGAAATTCTTTTTTTTAACAAGAGAGGAGAGCTTCATATTAACGCAGGAACTTCCGCAGATTCAGAGTTTGCGGTTCAATAGATCAGTGAAACATCGTTGCGACACAATTGAGTAGTAACCCAGAGAACCAGCTACAACATTGTTTTCATCCAAACGAGCCGTATTTAGCGAACGGTGAATTGCATTGGCTTCTACGAGCAGTCGGCTTTCAGCCGCGAGTTTAGGGACCGTCTGCAAAGTGCAAAACTGAAAACAACCACTATGGTAAAATTTCAATAGCGTCGCCATTATTGACCCTAGAGCCCCAAAACATTTTCCATAGAGGCATGGCCTCTTCATCGTCGTACTACAACCTTTTGTTTTGAAAAATATATCTCATTTCTTAAGATTTTTATTTTGGAACAATTTCAATAGCGTTGCCATTATTGACTCTAGATCCCTAAAAAGTTTTCCATATGCATGGGCTCTTTATGGTCTTACTGCAACCTTATGTTTTGAAAAATATATCTCTACTTATTTTTAAGAAATTTCTTTTTAGCAAAAATGACAATATACATTTTTTTGAGCAACATTTTCAGTAGCGTCACCATTATTGAATCTAGAGCCCCAAAACTTGTTCAATAGAGGCATGGCCTATTTATGCTCCTACTACAACCTTTGTGTTGGGGAGAGGGGAGGGAGTGGGAAGATGCATTGGTTTGAGGCACAGACCTTTTTGATTGTTGTAGTATTTGGGTTATGGGATTTTAATGTATAGGGTGGTTGTTGATATAAAATATTTTATGTTAAATAAATGTAAATAATGGTTTTAAAGATTATACTTGTAATATGTTCAATCTCTCCTTATTTCCCCTGCTCATTACTGCGCACAAATGTACTGTATGTATGTTGCCAGCAGACACATAGAAACCTCCCGGCAGGGTGCGCTTTGCGAGCACACAAAAAAAATTGCGCGCAAAAAACATAACATTTCACCTCCGATGCTGCAACTCCATCCTAGGGGAAACTATGATAACTGGTCCGTTACATAGAGGACAGGTCTTACGAGAGCGAGCAGCATGGAGAGGTGACCCAGCTTCAGCTCCCCGGTCCTGTGGGGCTCCTCCACAGAGAAGGAGTAGACGTCCCCTGACTTGTCCGCCACCAGCAGCTGGTCCTCGGCCTGGCTGAACACCAGGGAGGTGCAGCGCCGCACCACCCACCTGAGACCAGGGAATCACCAGAACACACAGGGAGGACGTGAGGGTTCAGACAACACACTGATGAGGCAAGACAGTTCATGTTGTTTATACCCAAGAGGCAGTTGTGATCAAGTCCGTGGTAAAGCAATACGAACATTGCACTATTTCACCTTGTGCTGATGCACTGCCATGGAGAGTCACATCGGAATAGAACAAGGCGTTTGGAGTCGTCCGTCAGCGCCGCCAGTCTTCCAGTGGGCGACACGGCGACGGCCAGGATCACGTCATGTCCGGTCTCATCAGCACCACCATCATCACTTATAATGCCAAAGTCGTTGAGATAAACAACAGTAAAACATCCATGAACATAAAATCGTGTACCCATATATTAGTCGGTCTACCGGCATGAACTGATCAAGAAATTAACTTGACATCGTGACAAAGGTTAAAAAACATCTCCACTAACGTTACCTTTTATTGTCACTCTCCGTGTCCTTTGGTTTCTTTTCGGCGGCACTGCAGTCAAACACGAACGGTTCTCTGTAATTAAGGCAGATGTGAGTGTGTATCAGCAAGTCCACTGACTGTAAGCAGCCATACAGCTATTTGAAGCACCAGTGTTCAACACGCACGTAAAGGCAGAACAAATATAGCTTATTCTGCGTGATATCTGAGCAAAGCAATCACAGGTCTCACTAACCTGTCCTGTTTGGTGTGAATAGAAATTAGTTTGCTGTCACATGTGGATACAATCCACTCCCCACAAGCGGCGATAGTAGCCATTGCCAGGAAGCTATGCCGCGACCACAGTCACGTGGAGAGTGGCTCCTCTATTGTGGCGCTCATAAAACGCGTCATCGCCCCATATTGTGGCGCTCATAAAATACGTCATCGCCGCCCCCCAGAGTACAGAATGTACACAACACGCAGAGACAGAGACAGATATCTGAACACAATGTACTGGCCTCAAATAAAGTCATTTTTAATGATCTGTTCAGTTCGGTTGAAAGCATATAGTATATGCATACGGTGAACTTGTATAAAATGGGCGAAGTATCAATGATATGCAAGTTGAGGACCTGAAAACAACCTAAGAAAGCAGCAGTGTTCTCCTCAGAAAGGGGGCGTGCTCCACACGTGTGTGTGTGTGAGTGTGTCAGTGGGTGCTGCTGCACAACACGAAAAACCCACCCTTATTCAACGTGGTGTCTCTCTTTGGGCATCAACCTATAGCCTGGACCATTGACATTGCCTCCCATGTTATATAATTGATTTAGATTTGGTTAAAAACAACAGCGTCCCCTTTCTTTTGGCGCCGTTCACAGTTGGCTGTCGGCCAGGGGATCTAGACGCACACCGGTACATTCTCATCCATCGTGTCATTTATTCAGTAGTAGTTCGTAGTTTGCTTTGGTATTTAAGGACACACCTGGAGTCGTATTAGTAATCATGGCGACATCTCTGCTGAGGATGGGAAGGCTGGGCTCCTCTCTGAAGGTAATGATAAATAAAATGCATTATGCAATGAATTGATTGTAACACCGCACTCGGAATGTCTTTGCCTTGCTTTTAGCTAGAACACACCCAGGTGGGGCAATACATGTAACGTAGGGCTGTGGCTGTAGCAGGCCTGTGAGTTAAATGCTCTTGGTTAAAGGCCTGCTACATGCGTGGTTTGCAGGAATACTTCCATGATCTGCCCGCGTCGCCCGTACGTATATGTGGTTATGCAGCTTCTAGGCGTCGATGTTCGATGTTTGCATTTTTACCCGTGAGTTATAATTGGTTTTAAGGTGAAGGGACTCAATGTTGGAAATACTGACAAAACAACATATATTGTCTTCTGCACCCATGCATGTCTCAAAACTATTTTGGGACTGGTTAGATCTATTCTGAAACCCTCCTCACATAAGCTGAGGTCTCTAATGTTACTTTCATTGAAATGTACTTTTTTGTGTCTTTTAAAATTGATATAAACACCTAGAGATGCAGATATTTTCGGTATGAATGCATATTTCTGACTGTCTGTGGACGTTGGTTTCGCAGTGTTTGAGGCCTGAGAGCTGCAGGTCTCCCAACAGAGTATCAGCAGTGGCAGCCCTCAGCACGAAATCCGGAGGAGGCAAGAAGCCGATTAAAAAAGTCAACCAAGGTAGCATCTCCTGAACATTTGTATGTCGTTTAGTGTCAGGCAGTGATTGAGGTACAAGCATGACTGATCTCATTTGGTCTCTTCCACTAAAGAAACACAAGCATTCCTCATGCAAGGCTTTGGCATAGTTCCCCATTATGACCTTCAACTAGTCTCTACCAGTTGCTTCCAAATTTGACCCCTAAGCCCCTTTCATTACACGTTTGCACCAAAGTATTCAATACTGAAGCTTTAAACTCACTAAATATTATGGCAATAGCTATTAAACCCATTTTGATGAAACATGCTTGTAGGTTTCTACTGGTGATGGGCATACATGGGTTGTTTGGATTATGCTTCTTTATTTTTGAATATGTGCAGTACATGACTTTGAGAACAAGATATAAATGACAGGTTAAGGAGGAACAGCATAACGATCTGGACTAGATGTAATCCCAAATCTGGTAATTCTACCTTTCTTTTGATGCATGGTCTATATCAGGTGGGTTCATTTGTAATGGGGGCATTTTACAAGCTCTATGGTAATACTTTCATATGAAACACTTGGAAAGCCTATAAGCCTATTGCAGAATAAAATTGAATTTACTGATGGAAATGCATGGAAGGGGTAGAACCAAAATCAGGATACTAAATGGAAAACTTATTTTCTTCCGTTCAATGCTTGTACCTCAGTCTGTCTCATATTGTGTTTGACCTTTTACCCTTTTCCACAGCATTCTCCTGTGATCCGTTTACTGCTTCACTTTGCCTAATGGTCTTTAAAGGCTTTTTTTCTATATAGAAACGGGACGGAATTTAGAGGGCTATGTATAAATCATTAACTGTGATTTTCTCCCTTTTTATAGTTATTTTGTGTTCATCTAAGTGGAGTGCAGAAATCTTCGATTCTTATTCTACTCTGCAATTCCTCTACTATTCATTTCATTTCTGTAGTTGGTTTGTCATTGTAAATGGTTTGTGTTGGATGAATCTAATCGTAAAAATGTGATTGTTAACGAATAATAGGGGATTATGCCTAACAATTCATTTAAAGCCAAATTAACTCTTCACCTGCTTGTATTCTCCTTCATCCTAGACAAAAAGCCTGGTAAAACATACTTCGATATAGAGAAACTAGTCCAGCATAAGACCTTTGTGGAGATGCCCAAGAAGGACCCTGCCGTCATGGTGGCCGTAGCAGAAGCTGCAGCTGCATCTAAGCCTGCTGCAGAGCCTCTCGCCGCCGCGGTTACAGCTGAACCTGCAGCCAACATTCCTGTTGAGGAGGCACCTGTCGCTGAGGCTATGACCCCTGTGGTTGAAGCTGCAGCCCCCGTGGTTGAGGCTGTTGAGGCTGCGGCCCCTGTTGTTGAGGCTGCGGCCCCTGTCGTTGAAGCTGTGGCCGAAGCTGCGGCCCCTGTTGTGGAGGCTGTGGTTGAGGCTGCGGCCCCTGTTGTGGAGGCTGTGGTTGAGGCTGCGGCCCCTGTTGTGGAGGCTTTTGAGGCTGCGGCCCCTGTCATTGAAGCTGTGGCCGACGCTGCGGCTCCTGTTGTTGAAGCTGTTGCTGAGGCCGTGGCTCCTGTTGCTGAGGCCGTGGTTCCTGCCGTTGAGGCTGCGGTCCCTGTAGCTGAGGCTATGGTAGAGGCCGTGGCTCCTGCCGTACAGGCTGCGGTCCCTGTAGCTGAGGCTACGGTAGAGGCCGTGGCTCCTGCCGTTGAGGCTGCGGTCCCTGTCATTGAAGCTGTGACGGAAGCTGCGGCCCCTGTTGTAGAGGCTGTTGAGGCTGCGGACCCTGTCATTGAAGCTGTAGCCCCTGTTGCTGAGGCTGTTGAGGCTGCGGCCCCTGTTGTTGAGGCTGTGGCAGAAGCTGCAGCCCCTGTTGTTGAGGCTGTGGCAGAAGCTGCAGCCCCTGTTGTTGAGGCTGTGGCCCCCATCATTGAAGAAGCCCCTCCTGTAGCAGCTCCCCATGTTGTGGAGGCTGACCCTGAGGCTGTTATGGAGGCTGCTCCAGCAGTTGAAGTTGCCCCTGTTATTGAGGCTGCCCCAGAACCAGTTGCTGAAAGTTCTATTGAAGCCCCACTGGCTGAAGCTCCTATCGAGGCTGCCCCCGCTGTGGAAGCTGAAACCCCAGTAGAGGAGAGCCCAGAGGCTGTGGTGGCAGCGGCTCCAGTTGAGGAGCTGGTGGATCCTGCGCCAGTCTTGGCTGAAGCAGCAGGGGAAGAACTCCAGGCCCCGGATGAGCCTGAACCTGTTGAATCCCCTGAGGGTACACACTGATGCACCACCGCCTCCTCCACCATTAGATATGCTCCTTCTCTTTCCCATCTGGATTGGGCTGTATTTGCATTGAGTAAATGATATTGTGTATAGGTTAAGGATAAACTGTAAATATACTCTTTCCCTTTGCCTCTCATGTCACCCTCCCTGATTGGTGGTCACTGTTATGCCATCACCTTGTAACCAGCCCTTGCATGTCTTTGCATTCTCCTGCATGGCTGTTTGACTAACATATACGGCATTGGACTCATTGTTAGTGCCACCCTCTTGACTTCTGCAGTCTTGAGGTTAACATAGTAACTTCATGTTCAAAAAGTAATATTCCCTTTCCTTTTTTTGTAATTTAAAACAATCATGTCTTTTCCTATGCGTGTTTCGCTGTTGAGGGAATCACCGTCTTTCCCACTTGAATAATTCACACAACTTCTCTGTACACCTTCCCACACACTTGTAATGTTTTTTATGGTTGTTGCATGGTAAAGTAATATTATCCTTCCTTCCCAAACTTTTTCCATTGGTTTGTGTTTTGGATACTGTAACTGTAACCTCTCCTAACTGTTTTCTTCCTGATTGAATCGCACTGTTTGGGTTTACGGGTTGCCAGAGAGGATTGACTAGCACACAGACTTTCTTCTTTTGTCAAAAGTAGATCTGAAGCTGCAGCTGCATCTGCCTATGAGATGACATGAGTAACCCTCCGGTCTTGCAGTAATAACAAGTCTGGTTTTGCGAGTTTAGTATGACCTTTCACCGCAAACCTCTAACCCGTCAACCCTTTTTTATTTATTGCCACCACCTTCGTCTTTTCCTATGCAAACTCTGCCCACTATCCCAGGTTCTGGTGTCCTGCATGAGGTTCTATGGATTTAAAATGTTTATCCTAGCCACATTGGACTGATCCTACCATCAGTTCCAACTAAGAGTTGGCATTCTTTACCTTTTCAATAATTGTTGCATTTTCTCCTTCAGCACAACTCGATCCCATTCAGAAGCTCTTCGTGGATTCCATAAGGGCGTACAACGCAAGCAGCCAGTAAGTCGATTGCATCGGAGGTACAAACACTTGTATCCAGTCTGTCCCGCCTCCCACTTATAAGTAGCTGGTGTACCTCACTAGCATGTGTAAGCTGACACTGACCCCTTGAACTTTGACCCCAGGGCTAGCGGCGGGTTGGTGGATGCGGGGGCAGAGTATCAGAAGGCCCTGGCTGAGGAGATGACCAAACTGCAGAGACTCTACGGCGGCGGAGACCTCGAATCCTTCCCTGAGTTCAAGTTTCACGGTGAGTCGACCACACCAAGGGTTCCCCAGCCGTGTTGTCATAGTAGGGTTTAATATTATAATTGAAAGCGTGAGATGGTGGGTGGGATATTCCATTCATTGTTGTTTGATCCTTGTTGTTTTCCAGTCTTTTTTTTTCATAATCCAGGCTTTTTTTGCATAATCTCTGAGCTCTATTTGGTTTTAATGTCATGGAAGTATTCTGAGGGAGTGATTGGAGATGATTTCAAAGTATTATCATGGAATATGATCTTGACATGCATGATTTGAAGCAGATTCATTTAAGAAAAATAAAATTGTAGATTCATTTCTATAATCTATTCCTTGTACTCCCTACTTATGTTTCAGAACCCAAGTTGAGTGAAGTTTCCTCCAAATGAAGACCTGCACTTTTTTATGACATGTTTTTCCCTCTCAGTCTCTCCTGTGCTTTCCCTTAAGCAGTGTTAAAATAAAAATAAAATATCCTGTCTGCTATTTTTCTATGTGTGAATGTAGATGGAGCCCTTAGATATTCCAATGGAATTTAACCCTTTTGTGTTGGTGTTTCTCTGGAAGAACTGTAGAACTGTGAAAATCTGCTTCTGCGTAGCAGATAAGGAAAAGAAAACAAATAAACTCCAATTCATGTTTGTTTTTATGACTGGCTGATGGTCTCTTTTATTGTTTCTGATACGCACCATGACATTGAAAATTATTCTTTCCATAGCTTACAGATGGATTACATTTTTTCAGAAATACATGTTAACCTTTCTCAAGGGTATTGCAACCATGTTCAGTCCAGCCAGATGGAGTTCCTGTTGTGAATTCAGGTAATTTCTTCATTAGATCAGCCCTGAAAAGCCCATGGGTCAGTTTTGGGACAAGACATTATTGATCAGTAATGAAACCTGCGTTCCATTTATTTTACCACATGGTACATTAACATGTACAAACATGACTTTCGAAACCAAACCATTATTTGCACATTCATTCCGTGTATTTTGATGAGCCGGTAACGGCTCTATGTATATTACTGTTTGTTTGTCCTTGTATAGCCTTCTGTATACAATGTTTATTCATTACAATAAAACCTAAATAAAAATGAACGTGCAGCTAGAATTGGAGTGAATTAGAATATTGTGGAAAAATAAATTAATTCAAATTTAACCGAATTGAAACTCGGATTCATTATACCGAAAGGGAAATACTTCAAGCCTTTATTTGTATTAATCTTAAATATGGCTTACAGCTCATATCCCCCAAATGCAGTATCTTAAATATATCACATTACACCAGTATAAGACATCCGGAAATGTCTTGTATATGTAATCAGCAATTGGTTGGTAGACCTTTTGCATGAATTACTGCATCAATGCAGAGTGGCATGGAGTCGATCAGCCTTCGGCCCTGCTGAGGTGTTATGGAAGCCCAGGTGACTTCGATAGCGGCCTTAAGCGAGTCTGCATTATTGGGTCTCGTGTTTCTCATCTTCCTCTTGACAATACCCCATACATTTTCTATGGGGTTCAGGTCAGGCAATTTTTCTGGCCAATCAAGCAGAGCTATGGTCATTAAACCAGCTATTGGTACTTTTGGCAGTGTGGGCAAGTGCGAAGTCCTGTTGGAAAAGGTAATCAGCATCTCCATAGAGCTGGTCAGAGAAGTAGGCATGAAATTCTCTCAAATCTCCTGGTAGACGGCTGCGCTTAATTTGTACTTGCCTCTCCCTTCTTCCTCCAGAATCTTGTATACAACATACAGGTGCTGGTCAAATTATTAGAATATCATGAAAAAGTTGATTTATTTCAGTAATTATATTCAGAACGTGAAACTTGCATATTATATCAATTCATTACACACAGAGTGATATATTTGAAATGTTTATTTCTTTTAATTTGGATGATTAGTACTGACAATTACTGAAAATCCCAAATTCAGTATCTCAGAAAATTAGAATATTAGTTACGACTAGTACAAAAAATGATTTTTTAGAAATGTGGGCCAACTGAAAAGTATGAACATGGAAAGTTTCAGCATGTATGGCAATCAATACTTAGTTGCAGCTCCTTTTGCCTGAATTGCTGCAGCAATACGGCGTGGCATGGAGTCGACCAGTCTGTTGCACTCCTCAGGTGTTATGAGAGCCCAGGTTGCTTTAATAGTGGCCTTCAGCTCTTCAGCATTGTTGGGTCTGGCATCTCGCATCTTCCGCTTCACAATACCCCATAGGTTTTCTATGGGGTTAAGGTCAGGTGAGTTTGCAGGCCAATCAAGAAGAGGGATACCATGGTCCTTAAACCAGGTACTGGTAGATTTGGCACTGTGTGCAGGTGCCAAGTCATGTTGGAAAATGAAATCGTCACCTCCATAAAGTTGGTCCGCGGCAGGCAGCATAAAGTGTTCTAAAACTTCCTGGTAGACTGCTGCATTGACCCTGGACCTCAGGAAACACAGTGGACCAACAGCAGCAGATGACATGGCACCCCAGACCATTACTGACTGTGGAAATTTTACACTGGACTTCAGGCAACGTGGATTCTGTGCCTCTCCTGTCTTCCTCCAGACTCTGGGACCTTGATTTCCAAAGGAGATACAAAATTGACTTTCATCTGAAAACATAACTTTGGACCACTCAGCAGCAGTCCAGTCCTTTTTGTCTTGAGCCCAGGCGAGACGCTTTTGACGTTGTCTCTTATTCAAGAGTGGCTTTACACGAGGAATGCGACAGCTGAAGCCCATATCTTGCATACGTCGGTGTGTGGTGCTTCTTGAAGCACTGACTCCAGCTACAGTCCACTCTTTGTGGATCTCCCCCACATTTTTGAATCGGTTTTGTTTGACAATCCTCTCCAGGGCGCGTTTATCCCTCTTGCTTGTACACTCTTTTCTACCACATCTTTTTCTTCCCTTCGCCTCTCTATTAATGTGCTTGGACACAGAGCTCTGGGAACATCCAACCTCTTTGGCAATGACCTTTTGTGTCTTGCCCTCCTTCTTTAAAGTATCAATGGTCATCTTTTGGACAGTTGTCAAGTCAGCAGTCTTCCCCATGATTGTGTGTCATACAGAATCAAAACGAGAGACCATTTAAAGGCTTTTCCAGGTGTTTTGAGTTAGTTAGCTAATTAGAGTGTGGCACCAGGTGTCTTCAATATCTGACCTTTTCACCATATTCTAATTTTCTGAGATGTTGAATTTAGGGTTTTCATTGGTTGTCAGCTATAATCATCTTCTTTTTGGCAAAAAAACACTTATAATGTATCAGTCTGTTTGGAATGAATGTATACATTCTACAGGTTTGACTTTCTAAATGGAATTAATGAAATAAATCAACTTTTTCATGATATTCTAATAATATGACCAGCACCTGTACTCAACGCCAGACGCTTTTGACGTTGGCTCTGATCCAGGAGTGGCTGGACCTAAGGAATGCAACAGTTGTCGTAGGCCATGTCCTGGATATGTCTGGGCTCTTGATGCTCTGACTCATGCCTCAGTCCACTCCTTGTGATGCTCCCACTTTTTTTAATGGCCTTTGCTTGACAACCCTCTCAGGGCAGCGGTTATTCCTGTTGCTTGCGTACTTTTTTCCACCGCACTTTCTCCTTCAACTCAACTTTCTGTGAGTGGGCTTGGATGCAGCACTCTGTGAACAGCCAGCTTCTTTAGCGATGACCTTTTGAGGCTTAGCCCCCTTGTGGAGGGTGTAAATGGCTATCTTCTGCAAAACGGTCAAGTCAGCTGACTTCACCATTATTATGAAGCCTACTGAACAGGACTGACAGACCATTAAGGGGCTCAGGAAACCTTTGCAGGTATTCTGATAGATTAGAATTTGACACCTTACAATATTCAAATTTTCTGATACACAGAATTCTTGGTTTTCATAAACTGTAAGCCATAAAAATCGAGATTATACAAATAAAGGATTACAATATTTCACTTTGGGTGCAAACAAAATCTATATTATATAATTTATTGAGATGCACCTGTGTGTGTGTGTGTGTGTGTGTGTGTGTGTGTGTGTGTGTGTGTGTGTGTGTGTGTGTGTGTGTGCGTGTGCGTGTGTGCGTGTGTGTGTGCGTGTGCGTGTGCGTGTGTGTATATAGCTAGCTATATTGTTATTATGTAAAGGGTTTACGTCATTATGACCACAAAATAGATATACTTTTTACTCTTTATATATTTATTTACATATATATGTAATATTATTTATATATTTGTGTTGAACCAATCCCGGTTTCTACCCGGAACATAATATTGGTAACACAAAATGGCGACCTCCTTGCTGCGGATAGGACGACTTGGGTCTCTCAAGGTAATAATACTAAAATGTAACCATAACACGTTTTTATGATGTCGTGTTGTCGTTCATCAAAAGGAAAATCAACAATTTAACAGGTGATACTACATACACGGTATATATCTCCGCCCACTGTACCGTCCTGTATACAGTCTGACCCCGGTCGGACTGCTGAAGTTCAGGGATGGTACCGTAGTACAGATTACTATAGGAGGGGACAGATCGGAATGTTAAAAACGTTTCTGTTTTCTGTAGTCAAAGTCAACATTGTAACACAAAACAGTGCGGTTGCGGATTTTTTTGGACATAATTTAGGAAGCAAGTGTCACTGTCGTGTTGTAATTCGGTGCCCTCCATTGCCATACACATGTCAAAGAGGTGAATCAGCTCCTGACTCACACCATCTTAAGGTAGGGCCTTTACGCTCCAAACCAGCTTAAGGTAGGGCCTTGACCTCATTCCTTTAAATGAACAGGCGTAGTAAATTCTATTCAACATGGTCAATAAAATGTCTTACACTTAATATGCCCCTCTTTGAATGGCACAGTTGTTGTCCCTTATGGAATGACTTTTGAGGTGCACTATATATTTGTTGACCTAACCCAATCAATAATAGTATACGTTATTCCTATGTATCTCTATCATACCTAATCCAAGTACTAGGCTTGCACTACCATTGGGTTATCATCGTTCTCTTGTATTGGGTTCAAGGACCAAGCCAAACTGATTTAAGGAATTTTTTTGCTCTCACCATAATTCCTTCGAAGTAGATTGTTGCCTCCTGGTGAGAGGCAACCAAATCACAATCTACTAAGTGTATCTCAGTTTGTGAATGATGTCACTGCTTCAAATAATAAAGCCTATTCATAACTTTCAAAGTCTCCATTGTACGATTTAGTAGCATGTTGACCACAGTTTGAGAGTTCTCCTGTTGTTGGTGTTTGTGGTCCTCTTGTTTGCAGGCTTTGCAGCTGGAGAGCTGGGGTGGTGTGCTGCGCTGGCCAGCGGCGGCTCTCTGCACGCAGGGAGGGGAGCCCCCAGCTAACCCGGGAAAAGCTCAGAGCAAGAGTAAGGCCTTTTTCACTCCTCCACTCTTATCCTCTTCGTACCCCTCTATACATTTTGTTTGTTTATTGTCATTTAAATAATGTTTAATGACAAAGATGATGTGATTATTTTTCATAATCTTATTCTAACATTTATTACCCACTTCCATCTGCATCCATTGTCAAGTTCATAGTAAATAAAGTTAATGGGTATAACTTCATTGATTCACTTGTTAAAGTGGCAATCTCAAAGATCTCCCAACAATTTGAATTTAAATAAATGTCAGTTAAGTCACAATTGCCAAATTAGGTTTCACAATTGTGAAAGCAGAATGATGAAAGCCCTTGCAGTATTAGCAATGTTACGAACTGGATGTTGTTGGTGACATTACTGCCATTCATTCAAATAACAAGGGGCATGCAGTGGTGCTACCAGAGAGGGTTTGGAAGAGCTAGTCTAACAGAGTGTGTGTGTGTGTGTGTTGCGGCGCACTGTTTATTTTTCACCATAAGTGCCACCAACAAGAACGGATATAAGATCTTGAGATTTCCACTTTAGTTTTTCCATATTTCAGCTCCTGATAAGACGTCTATTGTCTTTGTTGAATCAATCCTGTAAAGCATAAATCAAAATAACCAGACAACTTATTAACCAAAGTTACTTTCAATTGTTCAACCTGGGTTTATTGTAAGAGTTCTTAAGTGTGCCTAAGATACTTTGACAACCATATATTTCCTTCTTTGATTCTATCGATATTCTGCCCTAAAATATTATTGTGTACACTTGCTTGGATCTAAACAAGGGGGACCAGAAACCTATTCCAGAATGGCGACATGAGAGCTTCTTTCTCTTAGATGTGATTCCAGTCGAGCATTTGACCCAATTCCATGTGGCTGTTTAACTGTTTTAACCGTTCTCCTCTGCAGTAGAGGCTCCGGATGACAGAGCAACCTTGCTAGCCTACAAGACTGCTGTCGCCTTTCCCGTTAGGCTTGCACCCGCTGGGTTTCCCCCAGCTCATCTTCTAGGTGAACCCCATCCTGAGGCCATCCCTGTTGGTCAGACAGCTGTGGCCGCCGCAGCCGTGGAAGCTAGTCCAGCGGGCCATGTCGAAACGATTACCCAAACCCTGCCTCCTGTCACTGAGGCTGCTCCTCCTGTTTACACTGAGCCAGCCCTGCAGGCCGCTGTTGAAACCCCTCCCTCTCTACCTGAGGCGGCGGTTACCGAAACTCCCGTTGTTGCCAAAACTACAGATGACGTGGCTCCAGCAGCTGACCCTAACCCTAACCCAGATGAGAGAGCATCCTTGCTAGCCTACAAGTCCGCAGTCGCCTTCCCCGTTAGGCTTGCATCCGCCGGGTTTCCCCCAGCTCATCTTCTAGGTGAACCCCAACCTGAGGTCATCCCTGTTGGTCAGACAGCTGTGGCCGCCGCAGCTGCTGCCACGCTCGCCCCTCCTGCAACCACAGCTATTGAAGCACCACTTGCCAAAGAGCTCCTTGAGGAAGCTAGTCCAGCGGGCCATGTCGACCCGATTACCGTCGCTGAGGCCGCTCCTCATGTTATCCCTGACCCAGCCCCGGAGGTCGCTGTTGAAACCCAACCCACCCTAACTGAGGCGGCGGTTACCGAAACTCCCGTTGTTGCCAAAACTACAGATGACGTGACTCCAGCAGCTGCCACCTCCTCTCGGCCAAAAGAGCCATCGGCAGACGGATCGTCCTCTTCCTCTTCCTCCAGCAGCGACTCTGACTCCGACTCCGACTCTGATTCTGAAGACTCCGAAGAGGGAGTCAAGACGAAGACGAAGGAGTCCTCTGCCACAGCGCCCTCTGCTGGAGAGGTCGGCGTGAGCCAAGACGCCGTCGCTCCCGGGGACAACATGAAGACCGGAGATATCGAGCCGGAGACGGCTGCGTTCGAAACCATTCCGGTGGACAGCCCTCCTACCTCAGCTACCCAGGCCACAGAAGAAGCTGAGGTTTCCGTAGAGACGGATGCTGCAGCGGTCTCCAGTGAGGCGTCCGAGGAGTTGGTGGACTCCGCTCCACAGATCTCCTCTGCGGCTGAAGAATCAATCGCAGACGCGGCTCCCCGGGTCCAAGAACACGCCGCCGAGCTAGCATCTGACCCCCAACCAACACCAGACAAACCCATCGAAACCTCTCCTCCCCCTTCTTCTTCCTCTTCTCTGGAAACCCCATCGGAAGGACCAGCGGTTCTTGAGGCTGCAGCCGAAGCTCACTTAGAACCGGAACCCCGGGCCCCGTTAGAAGCAGCAGAAGCCCTACCTGAAGCTCCACTGGTTGAAGCGGTGGCTGAAGCTCCTCTTGAAGCTGAACCTGTGGCAGAAGAAAGCCCTGAGTCCGTGTCTGTGGCCCCAGCCGAGGTGGCATCTGAGGCTGTTGTTAAAGCAGAGGCCCCTGTAGAGGGCGCTGAGGAGCTGATGGATACAGCTCCAGTCTTGACTGAAGCTGCAGGGGAGGAACTCCAAGCTGTGGAAGTTACACATGCAGAAGAAGCTCCATCCGCTGTGGAAGCTGCAGCCCCAGCAGCAGAAGAGAGCCCAAAGTCTGTATCTGAAGTGGCCCCAGCCGAGCTGGCCCCTGAGGCTGCAGTTGAGACAGCGGCCCCTGTAGGGGGCTCTGATGAGCTGGTGGATCCTGCCCCAGTCTTGACTGAAGCTGCAGGGGAGGAACTCCAAGCAGAGAGCCCAGCTGAGCCTGAGGCTGTTGAAGCGTCTGAGGGTATACACCGCACCACCACCTCCACCCTAAACCCTACTCCCTCTCCCGCTCCACTGTGGATCTTAAAACACCCCACACCTCACCATCCTATACAGATATACAACGTCAAAGTGTTCATGAAGGTGGCATCGATATCCCCACAAAGCATGGCTCAAGTAGTTGTGTCTCGGTGCTGTCCCTGAAATTTAGTTTTAGCAATTTAGAAATGTTAGTTTAAAATACCTCCCTCACATAGATGCTTCTGCATTAATAGCCTTTTTTTCTCAATAGCTCTTTCATGTTCACCCCATTGTTTCCTTTGCCATTCATCCCAAAGAGGTAGTCTCAGTGAAGCCCTAGGCCTCTCTAACATGCTGGCTTTCCGCTTGTCTATTTCCAGTCGATCGCTTCACTAGTCATTAACTGAAAATAAATCCAAACATGAGATATAAGCTAAAGTGCTCGGGACAGGGTCACGTTGCATTCATCTTCTACATGATTCTGTTGCCATCTAAATGAATCCATGACATTCATTTTCACTGACAATAGTTTAGGATTGATTCTGTGGCTTGCATGAACCCAGGAACTGATATGATCATTATACTGCCTTGGTTACCCCCTCTACATGCACATCATATACAATTTGAGGTTTCTGAAGGTGTCCACAGAGCCTGTGCATCCTCTCATGCTTGCAGATAGTAACTACTAATCTTAACAATCTTTACCATCCTCCTTCTGTTGATTTTGGATCTAAACTCTTTTCTGAATATCCTAAAAGGCAGCTGCACTACCAGAGGACTTTGGAAACATTTCTCTTGTGTTGTATAATTTATTTTTTGTATATTTTGGTTGCGTTGTTCATCACCTCTTTTGCCCATCTTCTACGGTGTTTTGGACTACTATGATTTACTAGTTATATTTCATCGGGTACTGTTGACATTTTATCCCCATGGTCAGGTGGTCAGGGTTAACCTGATGAGTGCCGGCTAATGCTATCGCTAATGCTAATGCTACAGTGCACAAGCTCCACAGTTTGGATACAGTTAGAGGAGTGTCCAAACATTTCTCTGCTGTAATGGTTAACCTGAGGTGTGCCAGCTAATGCTAATGCTATTGCTAATGCTACAGAGCACATGCTCAGGGTTCCAGTTACAGAGGAGGATGCGGTCCTCCACACCAGCAGGTTTTAAATGAAGTCACCTGGGAGACATTTGGGTTCAGGGGAGGTCTTCCTGGAAGCAATGGATAAAGTGAACCAGATGTTGCAAACCTTATGGCATATTATTGTATATTTCTTCATTTTAAATATCTTTATTTTATTGTGTTCCTAAGATATATTATTGTGCGTGCGAAAGGTATTTGCAATTCTTAGTTTTATCATATATATATTAACCAGCACATCTTGTTAGCTTGGTCGACTGCTTCCTGGTATACACCCTCCCCTTCCAGGGATACACCCTCCCCTTACACACCTCTGGCTGCAGTTTATTTCTTTCCTTAACACCCAGGGGTGTTGTGCGCCCTTCTCCTCGGTCAAACTCCTACTCCTCCACATTGGTGTTAGATATGTCAGTTAATGAACACCATAAATGCATGTCTTCTAAAACATCCTGCCGTTTCAACTCTTTTAATCCCCAAAAAAGGGTGCGTCTATTAATGTCGTGTGTGCGCTGGTTGTGAGTAGATTCCCATGGATAACTGTCTCAGTGTATCACCGCATGTCTGCAGTCTGACCCACCGAAGCCCCTCTAGCGGCACAAGAGGATCTAATTAGCACTAGCTGCAGTCGTTCTTGCTTGGACAGGCTCTTTTATGTGTGCTTGTGCCTGTATAATCTGTATCGTGGGCTCTGATTCTGACTCTGCAACCAAGTGTATCTTATGCTTTCCTTCTCCCCCCCCCCCAACACACAAATTAAGCCCCTTAGGCCTTTCACGCCTGCCTGGCTCCGGTCTCTACCAGGGGGGTGGCGGGGATGGGAGGTGTGCCTGTGATCGTAGGAAGTACCCCGGCCGTAAAATATCTTTGTTGACACGTGTGACTATTTAAATGTATTGGCCTTCAAAGACCTTATCACGTGTTGACAAATTGATACAAAGCTTGTGAAGGTTTGTGTTCTACTGAGAAGCCAGTATTCTGGTGCCGAACAACCCCCTCCACAAGGGAGAGAGGTCCCTTTTTCAGGTTGAAATACAAGTAAAGATGGGGTCTTGTCAGTTTTTTGGTTATCTGCTCTTCTGGGCACTTTTGATGTTCAGCTCTTAAAATGGGGAGAGGTCTGTGCGACGCCTTGGGGTTCCAGACTGAAGATTTCCTCATCTTATTTAGTCTTTTTTATGTACCTAACATCCCGTCCCCTTCCGTCTCTCTTCTCCACAGAGGCAGCAGCAGCCCCGGAGCCTGAGGAGCCGTTTGACAACAGCACGTACAAGAACTGCCAGCACCACAACTACAACACGTTCACGTTCGTCGACCTGGATCTGGAGATGGCCAAACACCGCCTGCCCCAGCCGTCCTCCGGCCGACCATCTCCCCTGCACTAAAGCAGACGGCGGTGATATCCGAAGAGTCGTGACAGTCTATCTCGGAAATACCCCCTCCCTGAATACGTTTTGTCTGTTAATGATGGCGATGTGCTTGCCCTTTGTATCTATGGTGCACTTAATTCCGTTGTGAAAAGAAATGTGATGATATATTAAAGTTCACCTATTTGAATCGAAGTCTCATTCTTTGTGAATCCTCGGTTCTATTGTGCTAAGAGAGGCAGCAACTCATAAGAAATCTGCGATGATCAAACGCCTTTTTATGGTGTATTTGTACCTCAGGGGGGTCATTTAAATAGCGCTGAGTGTGCAAGTGGTTTATCTGCCTTCTATTTTAATGATTTCGCTTTTGACTCGTAGCCCGCTTGTGCGGAATATCATGCCCTAATTATCACGTCTATATGCGGCGAAGGCCTACTATTGCTTGTTAAACATCCGCGACTTGGTTTGCTGTTAGTACGGCACTGGCAAGGAAAGGGGGAGAGCATCACCACCGATTTATAGATGGGCGAGAATCATGGATGCAGAATGTGTTCCGTGTTATGTTTTTACGCAGAAGCATAAATGAGGGCAGTGGATTATTACGCAGTGCCAGCCGTGCCCAGCAGGGAGCATGGACTCGAGGGGTGGGGGAACAAGGCTCTCCACTGAGTCCTCATATCTCCTCCCATCTCATGAATATTCATGAGCCAAAGGCTGTGCGTGTCCTTGCGCGATGACGCAACGCGACAACTGCGGGTCCCGATTGCTGCAGCCGCTTGTCAGTGTGACGAAGATTGGCACTCAGGTAAGCTGTCACTCAAAATCTTCTTTTTCCGTTCCCTATCAATCAAACAATCTGGGCTGCACACAAAAAATGCCCAGGGCGAGAATATGCGGACATATTGGGAGCATCGGAGGTTGTTTGGATGGGAGAGCATTGCCAGTACTAGGAAGAAATAAAACTCAGTCTGCGGGAAAAAAAATATGTCGGGCGTTTTGTTGGGGGGCAGAGGAGGATTGTGGAAAGGCAAGGGCGAGTGGTGGAAGCAAGGCCCCGCTCTACCCCTCTCAGAGGAGGGACAGGCAGCTGTCCTCCCATGATTGATTGAATGATGTGGGCAGGATTTAGGAAGCCTCACCGGCTAGCATGTTAGCTTTTATTTTCATGTCGATTTTTATTTTTACAGACCTTAACGTAATTATGTGATCACGTATAATGCTTTCAAGTGAAACTGGACGATATCTTATGTGGAGCTGTTTTATACAGCCATAAGATGTAAAGAAAGCAACGAGCTGCTAGTGATCCGCAGCGGGGCTGTTAGCTTTGTTAGCATGGGGGTTCGCTTTCTGGCAGTGGTTTCCTTGCTAAATATGGCGGTTTGCAGTCTGCTTGGTGTTGTACCGGCAGTTAAACGCCAGATAGCACACCACAGATCCTTGTCGTAGCTCTGCTTGTGTAAAAATAGCCGTCCAGCTAGTAGTAGCCTACTTTAGCGAGCTACCTAGCGGCTAGGTACCCTGCTGAAGTACACTAGCTGAGCTGCTATTATTGTTTTCTTTAATTATCGAGATAATGATTTGATTGCTGTAGTATTAAGCAGTCGTATGGATTACTGACGAATACGCAAAACAAATTTTATTATTTGTATTACTCCCCCCGGATATCTGCTAATGTTGGAAATCGCGTGTGTGTGTTATCTCAACATGGGTTGCATGTAGAGAGATTGGCTTATTGGGATGGGATCAATGACAGTGTCTTTGAATGTTTGACCACCCAATGGGCTGTGGACAAAAATGGATCTTGCTCTATGTTGAGGGTACTATTTAAAACTGAAATGATTGAAATACCTTTTTTTTAAGTCATAAACTTGGTCCCATAATACATAAACAATGTGCATGCCCACATGTTTATTGGTTGAATAATTGCTGTTGCTGTCAGTGACGCACGATGCTACTTTGAATTATTGTGCATGGAACATGCTTCAATATTATTTTAAATGAAAGATAAACATAGGACATTTTCCCTTATCAATTATAATGAATCTCTTATAAAATACAATGTATTTTTACCCTATCATAAAATCATACATCTAAGTTAAACTTTTAAGTTAAATCTCAAACTTAAAAAAGAAATAGCCATATGTTAAAGCCTATTGTACTTTGATCTTGGCTGTTTGTGTGTGTATGTCGTAAAGGTTGGCCCACGGTCCCACCTCTCTATAATGCCCCAGTGTTTGCAGCATCTGCAGTGAACATGATGGCAGCCCAGTCGGTTTCCATAGACAAGTACCAAGAAGGAGAGCAGCAGGTGGGTCTCAGGGGAAGTCCTATCTAGGGCTGTGTATTCTGACAATCTATGTGAAGTACTCTAGCCCTGTTTAAGTAAAGTTTAGTTGCCGATATGTACGTATATTCGCAGTTACAGTATATTCCTCCCCCAGTAAGCTCCTCAAAACAAAGCTTTAAACTAAAGATAACCAGGCCTTCTTCATGCAACATAATACTTGATATCCTTGCATCTCCTGTTTGAGTATTATATTTGCACTGTATCGGTCTCAGATCACAGTGAGCTACAACAAATAACCGTACGGCAGACCTGCAATGTTAAACCACAGAGCAAGGACCTCTTCCCTCAAACCGCTCCTCCCCATACGCGCATCACTCTCTGCAACACTCAAACATTGCCAGTGCCAGAACATTGCTGGTGTTCATAAAGAGAGCGGGGGAAAGATCTGTGACTAATGAGAAATGTTCCACCCCAAGCAAACAAGTATTTTTAGCCCCGCCGGAGCTCAGTCCAAGTCATTGTTACCCGAGTCACATGGTTGGAGCTGGGATTGCTGGCAGGGTCTCCCATGCTGGGTCTCTCCCTGGCTCCCAGCCTGGCCCCCCGGCCTGCTTTTAGTCACAGGGCAGGTTCAGGATGTTGAACCCCCCCCCCCCCCCCCCCCCCCCCCCCCCCCCCCCCACCCCCCTAGTGGAGGAGGGGAGATACTTGATTCCCAGTCATTCAGTTCTCCTTTTTTAACAGAGCATTATAACAACGTCATTATAAAATGCGGCGCTCAGCATCCCATAAAATGCCGTTGAATCAGCTTCTCCATCTCCTCCAAGCAGGAGCGTTATGAAAATGGATGTAATGACATGATGATTACAATTATTAATGGGAAAATATTATTCATGCCGATATTGTTTCCCTGCCCAGCCTCCAAGTTGAAACCTGAACAAACTGGAACCAAAAAAAACGGGTACGGCGGGTCAAGCTCAGGCCGCCGTCTCTCTATGTCCATTGTACCTCCCTGCCTTGTTCAGGCTCTCGGTCACATTACGCCTCCCAGTGCCGCTCCTGCTGATCATCTATCCATTCCTCCAGCAGTTAGTGCAGCTTTGTCTCGTTAAAATAACAGCTCCTTATAAGGATTTACCCCTGCAGCTAGTTCACATGATTTTATCCTGTATCTCTGTTCTCGCTTATTCTCCTGCTTACTCTCTCTCTCTGTCTCTGCTCGCATGTCATCTCATCTGTTGGCTTTCAGATGCAAGGTGTGGCCCAGGCAGAAGGGGATTCGGAGCAGAAGTTCATCGAGGGGTCATTGGTGGAAGCTCCGAGCCCCGCCCACAACGAGCCACAGACGCCCATGGACGCAGACAAAACCGCCATATATCGGTACTGCCCTCATCCTCTCTCAAACGCCCTTTGTCTCTCTATCAACTCCCTCTGTCACATTCGCTCTTCGGATGAATGGGGATTGATTACAAACGGGTTGGTTCAGGCCAGTGTGTCTGAGCTGTCATCTTCTACCCTTTGACATCAGATTACCCTTCCGCAAACAATATGTAAAAAATAATTGGGCAATGTTCCTGCCATTCAAAAAATTGGTGACAAATGTGTGTACTGAAATGTGAGTAGTGCAGATTGACATAACGACGACAGGGGGTGACAACCTCCCAAATGGACTCCTAATGTGTCAGGCATTAATAGCAGATTGGTCCTATACTGGTCCTCTACTAGTCCTCTAATGGTCCTATGTGATCCAGTGGGATCTTAATTTGGATGCCACGTGTGAACAGGTTTAGAGAGGACCCTTCCAGGTGCTCTCGCTTTGTGTGCCTGATGTTGAACGGCGTCTTCTAGAAGCTCAAGCACTGAGCATCTCTTTGCCTGAATAGACAGTACCTATTTAGCCTTTTTATCCTCCTTTAGCGGAGGATATTGGCTTGTTGCCGACCGAGAAAGCTTTTGGATCCTGAATTCAACAGTGCATCACACAGTACTAATCCTGGGGATTACCATGGTAGAAAAATACCACATGATATGTATTACAAAGAGAGAGGGAAAGATTGAGGCAATGCACATTTTTTGATCAGCATTTGCATTATGTTTACATATCTGGATACAGTAGTTTACATTGGTGGTGTCACAGCCGACTGTCATTCCTTGGAAATGTATATTTGATCTGTCTATTGTATGTATATATTATAATAATAATAATAATAATAAAGGTTCAGAATATTCCCATATAAAATAAAGGATGTCTCAAACTGTGTTTTTGTTGTTGTTGTGCAGGCACCCTCTGTTCCCGCTGTTGGCCCTGCTCTTTGAGAAATGCGAACAGTCCACACAGAGCTCGGACTGCATCACGTCGGCCAGCTTCGACGTGGACATCGAGAACTTTGTGCGCAGCCAGGAGAAGGAAGGCAAGGCCTTCTTCAGCGAAGACCCCGACCTGGACAACCTGGTGAGAGGACAGGGTGTTTATGTTTTCTTTCAGTCACATCCATCTCTCTGTCTCTCGCTGTCTCTCTTTTGTTCTCTCAGTGTCTGTGTTTCTCTTTTCTCTCTCTATTGCTCAGTTTAAGGAGATGCATATTACAAACTAGATCAGATAACACCTGGTCCCGGCTTATTCGTAAAACAAACCAAGAAGTGAAAAAATTGCATTCATATTGTGATTTTACTAGCATCTCGTGATGATTCACAGCCTTGCTCGTCAAGAGCCTAGGTTTATAATAGTCCCTTAGCTTTATTCCAATGCATAATCTACAATCAGAGTAGATGATTAAATGTATCAGAAGATTAACATTCTTCCCAGCCTTAATAGTCCTGTCTAATTTGTCCAAATTTCCCAAAACAGTTGGATTGAAAATTAGGTGAATTCTTCTTTAGCCACTCATTCCATTGGTGCGTGGCGACACAAGCCCTCGGTGACTTGAGTTCCCATCACCAGTTTAAATCCACTGTGTCCAGCGGATGGCGCTGAAGTCAGCCCTGCTCGCTGTTTTCAAAGACAACTTCGCATCGAGAAGTTGTCTTTGAAATTTTAAGATTATAGACCTATAGAAATGCATAACCCATTCAGTCTTGTGTCTGATTAGCATCCCCATCCACGCTAGAGTTCATAACAGTTTATTTCGTTTTTCATTAGTGTCTATAACTATGATTAAAATAAATCGCTACAATTGATGTTCAACTAGTTTTTTTCCAAATATCAACATAGTGTGACACATTTTCCAATGTGTAAAGAACACTAATCTGAAATAAATCGGCTGATTTATTGAGATTAGGAAGCAAAAAAGGTGGAACAGTCCTATTGAAAGTCAAACAGAATTCATCATTGCGGATATAATCGTGCGTGTTCCACATTTTGCAGTAGGCTATAATATAAAGATAAATAGCCTACAATAAGTGTGTGACTGTGTGTGAGTTTTTCATCGACTCAAGACAAGAACTTCATCAGTTTAAAGACACACCTCGAAGCAGGTAGCACTGTTGTATCGGACATGAGAATCCCATTCGCAGAGCTCTATCGGAGCTCTGCGCTAAGGGAGCCCTGCTCCAGAGGAGCCCTGCTCCAGAGGAGCCCTGCGCTAGGGGAGTCCTGCTCTAGATGAGCACTGCTCTAGAGGAGCCCTGCTCTAGAAGAGCCCTGCTCCAGAGAAGCCCTGCTCCAGAGAAGCCCTGCTCCAGAGAAGCCCTGCGCTAAGGGAGCCCTGCTCTAGAGGAGCCCCGCTCTAGAGAATGGAGTCAACCAAAGTATGTTCCCAGCTGCCGGGGATGCGTTTTAATCACAGGAGTGACAACCACATGATGGTCTGTTGCACACGGGATGGTAACCCTGGCAACCACCGCAGCCAGGCCCATCTTTACATGGATGTGGTCGGTGGTAATTCTCCCCTCTCTAATCCTGTGTCATTTAGTTCCATCAGACCCTTAATGTGTCCTTTACCCGTTGTTTCTTTGGGTTTTTGTGATCTATCAGATGGCTTCGGATTCATAGGAAGCTGAGTATTTGACACACAAAGAAAACAAAACAATTCCTGTTTTGTTGCAGTAGGCTATAATATAAAGATAAATAGCCTACAATACCCCAACATCCCAACAGTGCAGGGAAGTGCTGGCCCCATTCAGAGCTCTTGGTGAACTTCATGCTGCAGTGTAGGGCAGGAAGTATAAATGGGATGTCTTATTAGAAGATGGTAAACATCAGAAGACGACTGTATTATGGGAGTTTCAAGTGATCTTTCTCTTCCTAACCTTTTGACCTTTCCCCCTTTGACCCCCAGATGGTGAAGGCCATCCAGGTGTTGCGGATCCACCTACTGGAGCTGGAGAAGGTGAGCGACCTCTGCAAGGACTTCTGCAGCCGCTACATCGCCTGCCTGAAGACCAAGATGAACAGTGAGACCCTGCTGAGCGGAGACCCCGGGAGCCCCTACTCCCCGATGCAGGGCCCCGGCCTGTCCCCCCTCAAGACCCAGGTACGGCCCACACACAGACACATGGGAGCCCCTAATCCATGGCCTGTCTCTAAAGACACAGGTACACCCCACATACATACATGGGAGCCCCTACTCCCCACTGCAGGGTCCGGACCTCTCCCCCCTCTAGAGCCAGGTACACCCCACCCCCAGACACAGGGGAGCCCCTAGTCGCCGCTGCATAGTCCGGGCCCGCCCCCTTCTAGACCCAGGGACAGCCCAAATGCACACAGACACATGGAGGCCCCTAGTCCCCGCTGCAGGGCCTGGCCCCCCATGAGACCCAGATGCACAACAAGGTATATAACAAGTTGGTTTGTAATGTGTGTTTAAAAGGTGTGTGTGTGTGTATGTTTCCTCAGACTCCCACCTCCTTCGCAGGGACCCTCAGTCCCCAGGGTCAGATCATGGTTCAAGCATCCGCCCTGCAGCAGGGCAACGTTACCTTGACAACCGTCAACCCCACCCAGGTGGTCGCAGGTAACGACCGACATTAGCCTCTTCAAAAATAATCGTACAGATTTAGATTTTCCAACTTGTACTGCCCCTGATGAAGGAAAGAAAGCAGAAAACGACATGGATATGAAATGTCACAAAGAAGGTATGGCTCCTTATGGGACTTTAATCCTACGGTTGCTGACTAATGAGCAGCATCAGCGCTATGACTTCCTGCCAGACCGCGGCCTCCAGGGCACATCAAGTGTAAACACTCATCCTGTGTGTGTGTGTGTGTGTGTGTGTGTGTGTGTGTGTGTGTGTGTTTTCTCAAGGTGGAACGGTCTATCAGCCGGTTACCGTAGTAACACCCCAAGGCCAGCTAGTGACGCAGGCCATCTCTCCCGGAACGATACGAGTCCAGAACAACCAGGTGAATCCCCACACCACCACTCACACAGGAGGCCGCACACTGTAACAAACACAGTGGGGGGTTCCCCAATAAAGGAGCAGGCCGCTCATTCTCTAGCGAGGATGTCCGCTGTTACAACTAATTTGTACTCAATACTAGTAATTTAATAACCACTCTTTTATGATCACTGATGCACAGTTTTGGCTGTGTGGGGTAAATCTTTCAAATATATTTCCATTTGAAAATAATGTCTGTGTCTCTGTATCTTCTCTCAGCTCCAGCTGCAGTTCCACCAGGACCTGAATGCGTTCAGCCACGAGGAAAACTCTTCCAAGAACAAGCGTGGGGTTCTGCCCAAGCAGGCCACCAACGTCATGCGCTCCTGGCTCTTCCAGCACATTGGGGTGTGTGTGTGTGTGTGTGTGTGTGTGTGTGTGTGTGTGTGTGTGTGTGTGTGTGTGTGTGTGTGCGCGCCTGCCACTGGATAAAGGGGCATGTTATTAAAGGGAATTGGGGAAGTTAGTTATTAGCTAATACTTAACATTTGGTGACATAGTCTAGGTCTTTATTTCCAATTGGATCCATCTCCTCTGCTAAACATGACATGGGATGAACCCAGGAGGAAGCAGAATTGTGCCTCCCAAGTGAATGCTACACACACAAAAAGCAATGTCAAATTAGAGATTAACAATGTTGGTGTTGTGTGGCCCTGTAGCACCCATACCCAACGGAAGACGAGAAGAAACAGATCGCCACCCAGACCAACCTAACCCTACTACAGGTCAACAACTGGTGAGTCACGTCCCCGAGGAGGGATCCAAGCAGCAGCATGGATATTGACCCCACCCTCTAGTCTTCTAGTCCACTCTTCAATTATACTTCACCGCCCTACTCTGATCCTCTCATCTGCTCCTCTTTCATACGTTCTCCTCTTCCTCTGTGTTCTCCTCCTCCTCTCAGGTTCATCAATGCGCGGCGGAGGATCCTGCAGCCCATGCTAGACGCCAGCTCTTCTGAAACCCCCAAAACCAAGAAGAAAACCCCTCAGAACCGGCCCCTGCAGCGCTTCTGGCCCGACTCCATCGCCTCGGTGGGCGGGAGCCAGCAGGTCACCATGCCCGACGGTACGCCATCACCACCACCACCACCACCACCACCACACCCTTCTCTACCTCCACCACCACCACCTCCTGCACTACCACTACCACCCACACCCTCTCCAACACCTGCACTACCACTACCACTACCTCCACCACCACAACCACACCCTTCCTCCACCTTCCTTATGCTCTTCTGCTGTTTGTAATCCATTAATATTTCATTCATTAGTAGTCATTTATTGCTTTTATCTGAAGCGACTTGCAGTGAACTATTTTGGAGGTGTCATTCAGTAGCATGCAGGGGGCTGGGTGCCTTTCTTATGCAGACAAGTGGGCTGTAGACCATAGGAGTCAAACCCAATACCATACCTGGTACCATTTGGTACCATTTGAGTTGATATGGGGGCGGGATGGTCTTATAGTGGTGAGGGTGTTTGACTGAACCTAACCCTTTGTATTAAAGTCTACTAATAGACTAGACGGTTCAATATTCAATAGAAGAGGTGTAAGAGGTAATTATCAGACTCTGCATGGGAAAAGGCGTTTCATGTTTTCCTTCTGGCTATACAGTACGTACGTTGGGTAAACCAGTAGATGTATGAGCAACAAACGGTTTGTATGTTAGCAACAGCTAGCTCATACAAGCAGGTTGTTAGGAACAGTCTGCTCATGGCAAACAGGCTGCCGGTCTCTCCGCTCATCCCTCCCTCCCTCCCTCCCTCGGCAGGCACCATGGTGACCATGAGCATGGAGGGTCTGCAGAGCCTGACGTCGGACGGCGCCACGCTGGCGGTCCAGCAGGTGATGCTGGGCGGCCACAGCGAGGACGAGTCCTTGGACAGCGGAGAGGACGACGACGACGACATGGCTGGGCTGGGCCTGGACCACAGTGACTCGCTGCAGTAGAGCACAGACACCATGGACGGACACACACACACACACACACACACACACACACACACACACACACACACACCAGACATACATCCATGACATAGATGTATACACTCACAAACATACACACGTAGATGCTTGTACACACATACGGATACATGCCGTTACAAACGCATAGACATACACGTCCATTTACACAAAGACAAACTTCAAAGCTGATATATTGTTCTAGACAAAGACACACTACTACCACTGTATACTGGCCTACAGATCAACACACACAAGCAGACACATCCCAAATGCTCTCTCACACGCATACACACACACTTCTCCCAAGCCTTTTACTGGCTGATGAATCAACACACACATAACACTTATACACTACTTTGACAGTCTCACACACACGCACAAACACATACTCCACAAAGATGATACGTTTACATAGAGCACAAAACCACAGGACGTACGCACAGAACCGCTTCTGCCCACTAGTGGACGGCAGCACGAACTGCGTGATGTGTACGCCCCCAAAAGTTTCATTTCAGAAACCGTTTTTTTCTTTTATACCATGTAGACAAACGTTGGCGAGTGCACTTTTTGTATTATATTGTAAGCAACCAATGGAAGCTAAAAAGAAGTGTTATAAACAAGAACACCAGAAGGGGTCATACTTTGTACCGCTCCATTAATTAAGGTTGAATTGTTTTCTTTCATATATATATTTTCTCCTCCACTGCCGCCCCTCTGCCCGCTTCCTCCCCCCCCTCCCTTTTCTATGTGAATCCTGTTTGTTTGGATGCCAACGCTTCAGCAGAGAGCTCGTCTTCATTTCCTGCATGCTTGTGTTTTTTCAGTAGAAGTGCACACAACTCTAGTTAGAACGGACTCTTACTGGTGGTCTCTGGCCGGGGTCTGTTCTGTGGCCCATCAGGGCATGGAGAAGGAGGGGGGGGGGAGGAGAAGGAGAGAGCTTATTTTTATATACAAACTTGAGAAGTTACGAGTGGTTTTGTTTTTTTCCTTGTTTGTGTTTCTCTTGTTTTGTTTTGTAAGGAATATTTATGTACAGATTCATTATTAAACTAGCGACCCTGTTTTCCAGGGTTCATTTCAGTTTTCTAGTAAAAAAAAAGGAACGAAAAAAAAAAGTTGAATGCTGATTGAAAAATTGCTGTGTAAATCTGGTTTTAAACTTGCGATACAAAAAATGGCCTTACCGATGTTCTTTTGTAAAGAAATCTAGCCAAGAAGCACAGAAAACCAGAACGTGAATGAAATTAAGTCAAAGGACACTAAACTACACAAGGCTTGTCTTGTTTTTTTTAAATAGAGAAGTTTAAAATACTTTTAGGCTGGGAATTGTGAGGGAATCGCCCAGGGGTTCTCTTTCAGTAACTTTGATCGCAGTACTTTTCTTCTTTTTAAATATAAATCAAGTTTTACCCCACATTGTGTATGCGATGAGTCATGTGTTTTTTAATAATTTTACCATCGTTGCGTAGTGGACTACCTTTTTTTTGTTTTTTTCAAAGTGCACAATCCACATTACTATGCTTACCACACAATCACGCTTAAGATGCAAACTTCAAATCACAGTTGAGAATTCAAATTGCAACCAAGAACAGACCGTTTACACAAATATATATAATGTGTGTATCTCTAGATCTAGATCTAGAGATACACACAAATAACTGCTCACATCAAGAACAGAGAGAGCTACTTTGGAACATTTTAGGCTCCCTCTTTTAGTTGTATGCCTTAAAGGATTAAAATAATAAAATAGAAAAAAGACTGCATTCTGCGGCTTCAAGCCCTTCGATACTCCTTCATAAAACATATCCTCTCAACTTATCAATTTGTTGATATTGGACTTTTGCTGCACAAAACGTTGGTTGCCTCTCGTGTGTGAAACCTCAACCGTTGTGCTGTACACCAGCAGCAGGCGAAGGCCTCTGGTGGTCCGGCTGTTTGCAGGGTCCGGAGGACCAGGAGCTCTGTGACTGTTGGGCCTCAGCCCACACACCGTCTCTACTGTCGGGCATCCGTTGGTATCTTCTCACTCTCTCTGTCTGTTGGGTTTGCCTTAGAGCTTTCTATTTTGGAATAAACGATGCCTAACCTCTGGCTTGTCCTGCGTCTCCTTCACATCAGGTGTGTCTCAGAGATTTTTCTTGGATAAAAAGTGTCATTTTTTGAGGATCCAACTTTCGTTTTCTTGGGTCCCAATTGCCCTATTACGGATAAAGTTTAACAGCTCCAGAGTCTTAAGGAACAAGTGTTGTTTACGGTGATTCTGTCTCCGTCCTGTTAAGTAGGCTGTCACAGCACAATCATGTCCACGGATGGGGAGGTCTCCCCGTCCAGCAACTGAACCAGCCGTGTGTGTGGTAGTGTGTTAAATACTGGCTGCTTCAGTGCTCTTTGCTCTCTGTAGTGGAGGAGCGTGCCTCTTCCCTCTAAAAGAAAAGCACAGAGGATGTTTGTTACCTAGGGGGTTAAAGGCAGCAGCAGCTAGGGTTAATACAGCTCAGGTGAGAGACATAAGGTCACACAGCTCAACTCTAGTGGGCAGTGTTGCATCAGCTTTGTCCTCCTGACCTCAAAGATTAGAATGGTTTGGTGGTCGAGCCAATCGGATGCTTTGGACAGCATACCCCATGAGGTGAATACGGCCTTCCTACCTCATTACTGATGCCAGGGGAGTTCCATAGCCTCCACAGCAAATAATTTGTTGAATTCCTTAAACAGGTAAGTAAGACCGCTATGAAAAGCCCTGTTTTAAAACTCATGCTGTGTTTCCCACCAGGGGGAGGGTGGGGGGGGGGGTCAGAGAGTGAGGCAAGGTACCTCCATCTGCTGGTGCACCCAGGAGAGCAGCTGCGTGATGCGGGTGTACACCCCAGGCTTGTTGGGCTCCGCACAGCCAATACCCCAGCTGGTGGCCCCAACTAGCTTCCACACCGAGGGCCCCTCACAGGCCAGGGGCCCGCCACTGTCTCCCTGACACACAAACACACACAAACACTCATAATTCATTTCTTGAAGATGCATTTTTCGGCCTTTGGCCGCCACCGCTACTTAACAGCATGAGCCCTGAGTCATGTGGTGAAGAACACCAGTGGATGACGTCCACCCACCTGGCAGGAGTCTGTGCCCCCCGCCAGGTAGCCTGCGCAGATCATGCGAGGGGAGATGAAGCCTTGGTAAACCTCCGCCCGGTTGCAGGCCTTGTTGGAGAGGAGGGCGACCTGGGCTGCGTTCAGAGACAGGCTGGACTCGCCTGCAGGGCCCAGAGGGGGGGAGGAAGGATGGAGGGAGGGAGGTACAGGATAGTGTGATGGTTGAAAATACCAAATGTTTGATCATTCTTGTACACTGATCAGCTAAAGACCAGCTGGTTTGGATACAGCAGGTTACTGCCCAGATGTGTCTGACCCACCGTCGTCCACAGTGGAGCCCCACCCTGAGATCCAGCACATGGAGCCCTCCTCAAAGTCCTCCCCAAAGTGAGGCAGACAGATGGGCTCCACATTGCCTGCAGAACAGAAGCTCAATCAACTACCTCTCCCAGTGGTTGAGTTGTGGCCATGTTTCTAGCAATAATAATAATAATAAACAAACATCTACAAATATCCTGGGCTTTAAGCCGACAAACTATAAATTTAAAACAATAAACAAGGGCATTTTCAACCCAGCCAAGGGCAGGGCCTCATGGCTCAAACTCAAGTACAGGTCACACATATCTTGAGCTAACTGTGAACCAGATTTGCAACATTTCAAGCATTTGGGGAAAACAATGACTGAGATATTGCAGTTTAAAGATCGAAGCTTGCCATCGCATCACCTGTTTGACCCCTCTGTTAATAAAACAATATTTGTGTTGATAACAGCCATGTTGTAGATCAAACCAACTTTTTGGGACTATCTTGTCATATGCAAAGTGTAATTTCTGTAGCAATTAGAAGGGATATGAATATGCTTGGTAACATCTCAACCAAACCAAAAGCTCATTAGAAAGAGAGACAAGAGGACGTGTAATGACAGCTCTAACGGCACGCCATGAAACCTGAGATCAGAGTGAGGGAAAGAGGTGAATGGATGGGTGGAGACACTGAACACCAAGGGAGAGAAGGGAGCTACCTGTTTGTGTTAGGGTGTTTGCGTGGGGGTTACTCTGCGCTTGAGTTTGTGAAAACATGTCTGTGTGCGTACGTATCTGTATGTGTGTGTGTGTGTGACTGCGGATGTGTTTGTGACTACATGTTTGTGTGTGTGTGAATGTGTTTATGTGGGTGTGTGTGTATGAGTGACTGCAAATGTGTATGTGACTACTTGTTTGTGTGTATGTGTTTGTGTGTGTGTATGTGTGTCTACGTACGTACGTGCGTGTGTGTGAGTGACTGTATGTGTGTGTGACTAGATGTGTGTGTGTGTGTGCAGTACCGTTGAAGGCCAGTGGTTGGCTCAGCCTCATCAGGGCGATATCGTAGTCCACGCCGTCCGACTGGTACTGGTCGTGGTAGAATATCTGCTCCACCGCCTGGGCATGCGCCGAGCTCAGGGTCTGCTGCACGATGCCTGCATGCACCGTCCACTGGACAGGCTGGGAGGGCAAATACCTGGGGAGGCAGGGGGGAGGGAGGGAGGGATGAGGCAGGGAGGGAGGGAGGAGAGAGGGAGAGAGGAGGGAGGGAATTACAGAGGGAGTGAGGGATGAGAGAGTGAGGGAGTGAAGGACAGACAGAGGGAGGGAGGGAGGGAGGAGGGGACGGAGGGATGGGTGGTTGATTGACGCTGGGGCAGAAAGCTGCCCCCATCTCTGCTAGATGGAGGCTTGTGCAAAGCCTTACTAGAGAGTGTCAGTCGTTATGGAGATACCTTATAGGTACATTGCACTTGCCCACCACCTGACTGATGAGCACAGTACTGACTTGTAAACGCAGTGCGCTACCGTGAGGATCCATTGGGGGGCGATGATGGAGCCACCACACATGTGTTTGCTCCTGAAGTGCAAGCTGACCTGCCAGGGAAACTGTCCAAGTGTTGAGGCATTGCCCCCGACAATGCGGTTGGGATTCTTGGGCCTTGTGCCACACTCTGATGGGAGTGAGGGACAGCATAGAGCGGTTACACACACATACACACACACACACACACACACACACACACACACACACACACACACACACACACACACACACACACACACACACACACACACACACACACACACACACCCACACACACACACACACACACACACACACACACGATAACAGCCCCAGTGTTGCTCTCACCAAGACACCTGATGGTGGTCACCTTCCCTGAGGTGCACTGAGTCTTACTGTGGAAGGAGAGGAGGTGGAATATAAGGAACCTTTCCATGATGAGGAAAATTCTAGCATCAGTAGAGCTGTGACAGTGATTTTATGTGATTTGTAACACCAGCAACATCCAAGTTATGCCATTATTCTGAATGGCAGTGATTTCAGATGATTTGCATTGTTGTGATTTAATCAGATTCATAGAGTTATTATCAGGATGATTTAATCAGATTCATAGTGTGTGATCAGGTTGATATCCTCAGAATCATAGTGTTGTGGTCACTGAATACAGGTCATTTGCCCTGATGTGTAGAGCTGTGATTGTACCTGAGGTTGCTGTTGTTGTGGATCTTGATGAGGTGCAGTCCAGAAGGGCTCAGGTTGATTGACACCAGATTGTTCTGGAAGTCCTGCTCCACGGAGGAGAGGGGCGTGGCTCTGGACTCCACGTATCTGAACATCATTATTGTTAATATTCATACTAATACCAGCACTACATGGGGAACACATGTATGCATAGAACAAAGTGTTGCATATGATTCTACAATAGATTGAGTTTCTCTTGGTGATCAAACCAGTAGATTCTTCCAAAGGACATTTTGCGTTGAATGTTACCCATGAATTTCAACAATGGTACATTAGCACATTGGTCTCTGTTATAACACATTTTATGTTTTATTACTTATTTGGAATGTGTGTGGATGACAGCTGGTTTAAGCAGCCTTACCTGGCCGAGTCTGGGGCTGGGGGAGGCTGCACACCTGTACATTGAGTACTCAGTGTACAACAGGTTAAACTAGCCATCAGCACACACACTCACCATCACACACCATCGCCATGTACCAGTATTAAGAAACGTCTACATAAACAGGATCTCAACACCACCACCCGGGTCCTTCTTGGTTGGTGGAGGAGGCCCTTCAAGCGTAGTGTCCAAGCGTTTGTACACTAGAGGGCGCTCCACTCTGGGCGTATATTGTCTGTCAATGTGGTTATTGTTCACATTTGTGGCAGGGTCGTTCACACTAAATAGTCTTTGGAAGAATCTGTCCAAATTTGTTTTTCAAAGTTATAACAAATTATGTTATTCATTTATTCAATATTTTTTTGGTACCAAATACTTCGAACAAACCAGGATTGTTTGATGACCCAGAGTGGTATTGTCCTTTGAAACTGATAATGTGGGGTGGACACATTAGAGGATTGGATCCTGCCTGTCTCATCATGGGGAGTGGCCTACCTGGGGTATCCCAGCTGCTTGCAGGCGGAGCGCCCCAGGTTGTTGTTCCAGTTGTCTGAACACATGGTCCTCCACACGCCTCCACTGAGCACCTGGAGAACGCCACGCTTCCCACTCAGACGCACTGCCAGGACAACCGTTACAGCTTTTTTATACAGGATAAGAGGATGTGCATATCTGCTAGACAGGTAGTGTGTGTGTGTGTGTGTGTGTGTGTGTGTGTGTGTGTGTGTGTGTGTGTGTGTGTGTGTGTGTGTGTGTGTGTGTGTGTGTGTGTGTGTGTGTGTGTTCTCACCACAGCTGAGTTCGTCCTCGCCGTGATCACAGTCCAGCTCTCCGTCGCACTGAGCTGAACTGCTGATGCAGCGAGACGACTTTCTACAGCGAAACTTCCCCACACAGCTCAGGCCCACTGAAATGCAAATCATGAGTTCAGAACCCATCCCCACCGCTCTGAAACACTGGAACACAAATAATGAGTTCAGAACCCATCCACACAGCTCAGACCCAGTGGGAAACAAATCATGAGTTCAGAACACATCCACAGCACTCTGACCCACTGAAACACAAATCATGAGTTCAGAACCCATCCACACTGCTCAGACCCACCAAAATACCAATCATAGGTTCAAAACCTATCCCCTCAACTCAGAGCGATTACAATACAAATCACAGATCCGGAGCCCATTCACATTTTTTTGTTATAAACTGACTGAAATACAAATCATAGGTTCAATACTCGTCCACAAAGTTTGGACCTACGAAGGCAACATCAAATGGTCAGAAACCATCCCCACAACTCTGAGTAGAAGCTATTGCGTGTGGGAACTAAAGGGAAATATTATCTCTTCATGTCTAACTTACGGTAATTGTTTGTTTGTGTTCTTGGAGGCCTTGAGTCATAGAAGCCAACATCAGGCTTAGATCTTATCAGCCATGTAAGCTGTGTGCGTAGATATCAACTGTAAACCAACACTGTTTCACACCCCACCACGAGCCCCATTCTATTAAACACTCTCATGGGCCAAGAGGAGGAGCTCTTGGTCGCAGAGCGAACCGCGCAACACATTGCTTGACCAAGAGCACTTTCATCAAATATTGATACAGGAGGAGGAGGAGGGGGGGCCCTGAGTGCACGATGGTTCATTGCCAACCAGCGGGCTGAGGCTCCGCCCAGCAGACACTCACCTCCCAGGCCAATGCCGAACGCCAGAAGGAGCACCACGAGCACAGCAGCGGCGATCAGCAGCTCGGTCTGATGGGCCAGCAGTCTGCCCTTCCACGTCTTGTCTTCCATCTCATTCTCTGGAGGGATGGAGGAATGAGAGAAGGACATTACTAGGCATAAGAATATAAAGCGGATGGATGGTGCTCATGTACATGAATTAATTAGATGATTCACAATCACAACAATGCAAGTGATGGCGAAAGCCTAATATCAAACTACTAGGCTTTGGGATTTTGACCCCTTTTTTCCATTCCACCACAAAACATGATTTGCAGCTGGAAATTCAACAATGAATTCCAACATCCACACCGACACTGTCTGTGGGACAACGCAGGTTATTGCAATCACAGCTAGTGGGCCAAGCACCATTTGAGCCGGGCCTTAGTCTGTTTGTTTGGTTGCATTCTAGTGTTTGGTTACTGTTTATGAATAGGGTGAAATTGCATTGTGTATCTTTGATGTGACGCATTTCCAAGCATCTCCCACCAAGGGAGTGAATGAAAGGGTGCAGGTGATACTTCACGATCTGGATTTGCAAGCCATTGTTTTTCATTGGGTTATTTGTTTTTCAATGTAATACCCAGCCTTTTGGTGCATTGACCGACAGGAGAGTGAAGGCAGACGGCAACATGGGTGATTGGTGAGTTGAGGTTGTCCTTCAGGTCTAAACAAGACGTCTACCCATCCATCCATCCCTCCATCCCTTCTATCCATCCATCCATCCCTCCATCCATCCATCCATCCATCCATCCATCCATCCATCCATCCATCCATCCATCCATCCCTCCATCCATCCATCCATCCATCCATCCATCCATCCATCCATCCATCCATCCATCCATCCATCCATCCCTCCATCCCTCTATCCATCCATCCATCCATCCATCCATCCATCCATCCATCCATCCATCCATCCATCCATCCATCCATCCATCCCTCCATCTCTCTATCCATCCATCCATCCATCCATCCATCCATCCATCCCTCTATCCATCCATCCATCCATC